>NC_067473.1:175070671-175341596 GCF_947179515.1 Apodemus sylvaticus | reverse complement strand
AGAACTTCAATTCAGAAACTGCCTCCCTGAGGTTGACCTTAAGGTAAGTCTATGGGGGCTTTCAGTGATTAACGTGGCAAGACTCAGCCCGCCTATGGTGGGGGGTGCCACCCTTGGCTCGGTGGTCCTGGACTTCCCAAGCAAGGCAGCTGACCTTGAGTCTGGAGAACAAGGCAGTGCTTCCCCAAGGCTCTGCTTCAGTTCCTGTGCAGGAGCAGTCCTCCCCTGGCCTGCCTCAGTGGTGGACCGAGGCCTGGGACATGGGAACAAATTCACCCTTTCCTCCCTCAGGTTACTTTTGGCAATGGTGTTTATCACAGCACGAAAGGGCAAAGTAGGCTTTAAGGCAGGCTGTGTTTTCAAACAGCGGGGTTGCTGTTTGGTGGCAAATGTGGAGCTGTGTCCTCAGACAGAACACAAATGCCGTTTTTCAAATTTCATACTCAGATGGTGCTAATGTATGGGTCAATAACCGTCATGTTCAAGATGTACATTTCTCTCTCAATGATGTAGAGACACAACAATTTCCAGGAGGAGCAAACCTTGTCGTTAGATAATAAACTCACATTTCAAGTTAGAAACAGGGTCCCCGTGGCTCTGTTGGGCAATCAGTGGTTCATCTGGAAGACCCCTGAGCTAGTCCAAGGTTATGGATAACAGCCAGAGAGACCTTTGAACGACTAGAGGCTCAATAATAAGATCTGACTGGGCCACTCTCACCACCAACTAGAACTACAAACGCCTAGTCCTCTGCTTCCTGGCCCACAGCCTTTCCCTTCCACTTGCTGTCTCCCTGCATTAAGAGCCCCCAACTGCATGCACCTTTGCTGGCTTTTCCAGGGCAGACAAGGCTGGGCTTGGGACAGATGCACCTGCAGTTCCTTATAGACTATCCTAGATTATTTCCCTGGGGCTCCCTACCCCAGATACCCCTCGATCGTAGAACTAACCACTGTTCTGAGCTTTGCGATATTCTTGTGTTTGCCACCGTATTACCGGAGATGAATCCTTGTCAATAATATTTGCTTTTGCTCGTTTCTGACCCCATGAGAAGGGTGTTTTAGTGCCTGTAATCTGTGCCATCTTCCTGATTATAACATGCAGAACAAATGTAGCTGAACATAGCAGTTGCTTCCTCCTGTTCACGGTAAGGGAAGTTTATAGTATCTAAATATATTAACATACATTTCTTTTTTTCTTGCGGTTCTAAATAGTTTGGGCATTTTTGTTTTGTTGTTGTTATTGTTGTTGTTGTTTGACAGGTTATCACTATGTTGAGGCTCTTGTTGTTTGACCTAGAATTGGCTATGAAGACTAGACCAGCCTCAAGTTTAAAGAGATTCACCTGCCCCACCTCCTGAGTGCTGGGATTAAAGGTAAACTCTAACACACCTGGTTAGTTTTATATAATTTAAATTTTTCCTTCTGATTTTGTCTGTGATCTGGGAGTTATTTGAAAGTCTGTTTAAATATCTCTGATGTTAATCTTTAGGCTTGTGCTATAGTTTAAATTTACTTCTAAATACAAAGCTTAAAAAAACCAATTAGTTGGCTACTGATTCCCAACTCTATTTCCTTAAAAGTATACATGAATCTGGACCAAGTCAGTGAATTATTGTCGCCTGTGTGTCAAAACCACTATCCAGTCTGCCCTGGTTCCCCACCCCCCCCCCCCCATAGTTGACAAACTAAGCATGGTTGGCACATTCTGAATGGATGGGACTCTCAGAAGATGAAGTGTATGGGGACGTAAGTTCTAATTCCTGTATACAAATAAAGTTTTATTGCAACACCATCAAGGTAATTCTTATGTGTGTGGGTGGCTACTTTTGATCTATGGAGGGGCAGCAACCAGAAATCACTGACCTACAGAGCAGAGGCGTTCTCTATGTGGCTTTTGACAGAAAAAGTTTTCCAGCCCCAGGTCCAGAGGTACCGAGCCTTAGAAACATGTTAGGAGATGGAGGTAGTATGATTATTTTCTGTGAGTTTGATGAAAATGTGTGTCTTATTTGCAAATGCCATATATAGTCATATAGACATGTTTATACACATATACATACTTACATACTACATACATGCATATACATACATGCATATGCTCAGAGGGAGAGCAATATCTCTCAATAGCCTCATGGATTTTTGAGACACCTTCCCAACTACACCACTTGTGTGTGTGCGCATGCTTGTGCATGTGTGTTTTGCTAACAGAGACATCCAGATTACTGAGGATTTAAGTAAATATATTTACATAAAGCATTTTCACACTGCAGTGACCTTATGGGAAGGTTTAGTTGCAATCTTACTCTGAGTGTTTTGCTTAAGGACATTTAAAATTAAGATTCGGCCTTCTTGAAGCAATATAACTTCAGAACAGTTTAACAGGGGGGGGTGGGGGTGCGGGGGCGGGGTGCTGGGGTGGGGTGGGGGGGAGATTTGGCTACTAGGTCATGCTTAGGTGATTGGGATCAGATACAGCAATCATATTCTAAACTTCGTCCAGAGACATGTCTTGTATCAGGTGTGTTCACAACTCAGAACTGGGCTGGGCCTTCAGCTCAACTAAAACACTTGTTAAGCATGCTCCAGGCTTGAGTTCAAAATGCTCATACTGCAAACACATGTGCACACACATACCACACACACACACACACACAAAGGCACATGTGTGCACACAGGTTAGAGAGGCTATAGGTCTACACATAGTAGTTCTTAGATCCCTGTATCAGGTTATAAGGTAGAATTATGGAGATCCTTTAAAGAACTGTGAAGAATACTTCTGACTAAAGTCCCCAGATAAAACTCTGCCATTAAAAATTTACACAATAAGAAAAAAATCCCACAATTTCTGCCATTTCTTTTTGTGACTTGAAAAGAAATCTGTGTTCTTAGCATTTGTATATTTTGGTAGATGTATATTTCAATGTATAAACTGAATCTAGTGTTTAGCATACATTACCTCATATAGGTATTATATTTTTGTGATGAGACTATTTAAAATCAGCTTTTACCTATTATGAAATATCTGAAATGAAACTTTTGGTATGCAGTTTTTATACCCAGCTGTAAGCTCAATCAACATGTGGGATGCTCATCTATTTGATATATTTTTGTTTATTCTCCTCTACATCATTTTTTTTGTTCCATATGCCATTAACAAGTGAGTATTTTCCCATTTGATTGAAGAGACAAGGCCTTATGTAGTTTTGGCTAACCTTGAATTGCTACATGACAAAGTGTAGCTTTGAACTCCTGATTTCCCTGGCTGTGTTTTCTAAGTGCTGCAATCATAGGCATGTGCTAAACATGCCTAACAATAAGTGATATCTTCAAACAATAAAAACATATACGGTAGCACTATAAACAGCTAAACTCAAGCTGTTATGATGGCACAGTGGGTGACAGAAGTTGCTGTCAATCTTGATATCCTGCGTTTAGTTCCTGGAACCCAGGTAGTGGAAGGAGAGAATTAAGAACTGAGTTGAGTCTGGCAAGTTTTCTTCTAATCTTTATAGTTGTGCCACGGCACGAGAGAGAAAGAGAGAGAGAGAGAGAGAGAGAGAGAGAGAGAGAGAGAAAGAGACAGAGAGACAGAGAGACTAAAGAAATAGAAATCCATTAAAAAAATTTAAACAGGAAAATTTGACATTGAATCTTAGCAAATTATAATCCAGATTACTCAAATGGAACAAATAAGACCTATACATCAAACTTATATATACTTAAAGCTTATAGTTATATTTTAATATAATTAATATTTTTAATATATTTATATATTTTAATATAATTAATACAATATAGTTAATATTTCTAAATTTAAAGGGAACATTAAGGTTTAACAATATAGAATTACAGAGAGTATTAAGATGGAAGATTGAAGTTCCCTTAATATAGGCCTCTTCTAGTTAACTCTAGGCAGTCCTCTTGCCAAAAGAAAACTGGATATATATGTTTGGGATGTCTTGCTGGAAGGGTTGCTTGGATCAAGGGTCAGTGATGATTTTAGTTTCTTGCCGTGTGTGTGTGTGTGTGTGTGTGTGTGTGTGTGTAATTTCAGAGAATAAAAACCGTAAAGCTCATCTGAGTAAGAAAAGAATGGTTCTGACAGCTGGGTGGTGGTGGACACGCCTTTAATCCCAGCACTTGGGAGGCAGAGGCAGGCAGATTTCTGAGTTCCAGGCCAGCCTGGTCTACAGAGTGAGTTCCAGGAAAGCCAGGGCTACATAGAGAAATCCTGTCTTGAAAAAAACAAAAAACAAACAAACAAAAAATGGTTTTGACAGATTAATTTTATGTAAGTCCCAAAGGTCGATCTATACCAGTCTGCAGTTTAAGGAGAGCTGATTTGAGAATATAAATCTATTTATGTAAGCCGTGGAGTAGGCAGGCATGGATTTTAATCCTAATATCAGAATTGGCTTTGGCAAAAAAGAAAATTCTGAATATCATTTTCTCAATTTTCCCAAAGTGACAATTCATTTAAGGGTTAGTGGTGATGTAAGTAAATTTCTTAGTTCCTGGCATAGATTGCCAACTAACAAATTCTAGTTATCGATATGATCTATCAAAACCAGCTATTTCCAACACTGGGCATGTTCAAGTGGATGTCAGTCTATTGGGAATGTTGGATGGAAGATTCTAGATGAAGGCAGGAGATTGAACTTAATCACAGAATCTATCGCTGCCCCCTTTTATTCTCCACCTTGGCCTGGTAATTAACATTCTCTTCAATGAGCTTCTGCTTGCCTCGCAAAGCAGGTAGGCCCAGCTATTTAAGCCAAGTTTTGTTTAATAGTCTGGCTTGGCTTTTGGAAGTCAATTGCCTTGGGAGTTAGAAGGGCCAGGGTGTCTGGGGGCGTAGCTGTGACAACGGAGGTATTGTAAAAGGGAAGAAAATGCCAGGTTCAGGAGAGAAGAGTAGCAGATTCTTATTCTGTGGCTCCAATGATTGAGCCAGGGAACACTGGGCAGTGGTGAGTAGTTATTACTGGACTAAAGAGTCTCCCAGACTCGAAACTCCACCAGGCTCTTGGCAGGAGCGCCTATGAAAAATGGGATCCAGGACGCCTTGTGAGACAGGTCTGGGCTTGCTGGCTATATCCAGGGACTAGAGTTTTTGTAGCCTCTCTAAACCAGTGAAGCCCTTGGGTACCACTTGCACACTGCATTCATTGGGTTGAGGAGATGGTAAAGGAGTAGACTAACAGACAGGACATAGGTCAGAGCTAGGGAATCCCTTCCGCTGGTAGCTGGGTAGGGCAGAAACTCTCTGATTAACACTGGCCATCAGTTGTGCAGCAGCACCTGGCCACAGTCACCTGAACACTCTTTTCCACCTAGAGCATCAAACCCCTGTCCCAGGCAATGCTCTGCAGACCCAGGTCAATTCACTTGAGGAATTGTAGACGTCAGTCTGAGGCTGGGGGCCCAGGTCTCCTGTGCCTGGTGCCATGCTCACCTTGCCAGGTGAAGCCCTCGGGACCCTATCCCTAGCCCTAGGGTCCACTAGAGACTCAACTGTCCTCAAGACCTAGCAAACGGAGCCCTCTCCCGGCCGCGCCGCGCAGCGCGCGTTCCCGGCTCGCTGCTGGGCATGCGCGGCGCGCGCTGGCTGTGGCCGGGAGCGAGCGGCACGCACACACAGCCCGGGCGGCGGGCGAGGCGGGCTCGTGGGGCGCTGGGCGCAGGGCGCGGGGCAAGCCCCGGTGGCGTGTCTGCAGCGGGGCGCGACAGGCTCTCCAGCTCCGGGATCTTTCTCCCTCGGCCACCTCCCTCGCGTCTAGGAAGGTCGTGGCACTCTGAGAGTAGCGCGGCTGCTCGGAGGGCGGATCCTAGGTAAGAACCCCTCGGACATCGGTGCGGGTTCCCGGGTGGGATTCCCGCGGCGTGGGCTCCCTCTCGCTTTCCCCTAAGGGTCTTCGTGAGCCGGGACCGGAGCGGTGCCAGGCTCAGCGGCCGCTGCGGTTCACTTGGACCCTTTGCAACTGGTGGCGGCGGCGGCCAGGTGTGCGCGGCGCTGCCTCCCCAGCGCGTCCCCGCGCCCGTTCCGCGCACCCCGAAGTCAGGAGACCCGAGCCCCCTGCGGCCTCCTCCCTTAGGGTGGTCCCCGAGACCGTCCCACCCTGAGACCTCACGCTCCCCTAGGCTGCGCGGGCGTACCTGAGTTCGGCACACCTTGACTCCTACCCCGCCCTAATGTCTTGGATGTGGGGCTTTCGGAGCGCCTCTGACCCAGCCCAAGTGGGGACCCCTCGGGAAACCTGTTTGAGATGTGGACCTGCCCTGGTATACACCCTCTAGTTGAGGTAGCTCGCTGTGTTTGAATAGTTGTGAATTCTGGATCACTTTCCAACACCATTTTACTTTTGGGAAGATGGCCTCTCTCTGGCTGTCAATAGTGCTTTGGAGGGTTCCACACCCACCGAGAGACAGCGAAGGCACCCGGGGTCTCATCCCTTCCTTCCTTTCAATGACTACAATACACATGCAAAATCTTTGCACTGCTCTCTGAGACATGCTGTTCAAATCCTCCTCCTGCAGCCCCCAAGTGCTGCTGGCATCTCGCCGGGGCAGGACGCCCTAGGGTTTGGGCTTAAAATCTGGAGACATTTGGAGCTGTGAGGCATTAGAAGAGGAGGTTTTCCTGAGCCAATGTTTCAGCTTATGCATGGCTGCTTTTCTTCTTAAGGTTTCACTTCTTGCCGCAGACAGTAAAAGAAAGAGACAAAATAGTGAATAAGATAGTTCAGATACAACTTGGTTCAGACACGCGTGAGCACTTTGAAGTTTTATTTGGTTTTGCCACTTTGGGGAGGAGGTGGAATTAGGATTCCTGGACGGCTTTTTTATGTTAAAAAAGAAAATCCTCAAAGTGTCTGTGTTGTAGGCTGTTTCTAATTTCTCTCTCTTGAAAGAATGCCATCCTAAGGCTCCCTGGGTTTTGGAACGCCTGTGCTCATTGTGTAAAATTGTAGATCTTGGGACAGTGAGTCTATTGAAATTAAAGTCAATGACATCTCACTTCACCTAGTAAAGATTTACTTCTTTTTGTTTGGTAATTTGTAAAATTGGGGATTGGAGGGTTTGGGCATGCTGCTGTGCCTGTTAGTTTGCTGGTGTGAAAGTCTGTGGCTGACTAGCTTACACCATCTGAAAGTTAAGCTACTCTATAGACTCATCTCATAGATGGTTGTGTACAGTATGCCACAAGCTAGTAAGCTTGTGTGTGTAGAAAGGCTTTCCTGTACCATAGTAGATTAAGACTTTGTAAAATTCCACAAGTAACTCACTTCCTTCATAGCAGGGGAGGGGGGAAAGAAAGGGAAAGTAAGTATCTTTTAAATCCTACCATTCAGAGCCAAGTGTTGCTTACCGGAACTTGGGATGTTGACTTTGTAACAATCTTTTGCTTTCCAGTGTCATTGAGTAGCGTTATAATTGGCAAGTTAGCCTTTTATTAACAGTGGGAAATGCTTTAAGTGAACTCCTATTTAGGATGATTTTTTAAAAAATTCCCTAACAGGAAACTGGTGTTTAATTTTGAACACTTTGCTTATTTGTGGTCAAAGGCAAAGAGTTCATTTTGTGTGCACATAAGCCAGCGTTACCCGGATTCAGTCTACACTGGCTCCTTTCAACCTTGGCTTCTTTGTAACTCTGGGACACAGGCTCTGCTCTCTGCTGTCGCATCTTTTCATCTAGTCTCTTTTCTTCTTCTGAATCTTTTCAGTCACCTGTTTTTATCTTAAAACCTAAGTTGGTTTGAACTAGGTTTGAATAAGAAACTATAAGTCCCAGATTCAAAGCTCTTTATTCCCTTAAGATTTATTGGATGAGTTTTAGCACTAACTTTGTGTAAATTTTAGGTTGTTTTTTTCCCAAGTTGTATTAGACACATTTGTCATTTTGTCTTGGTGCAAAACAACCAGAGTATAGCTTATAAACTTTCAGACATCTGCAGGGGTATCGGAGAGGAAGGGATGGAACTTTTGCCAAAGTACTATACCATAGTATATCCCTCCTGGGAATTGCCCCACCAAATTGTTTGCAGCTGTGGGGAACTGAACATATTTTTCTTAAGAAACACTGTAGTGGAGTCCTTGCAAACAGTGTGAACGTGGGGGTTCTTTAGGTCCACACTATAGCATCTGCAGTCTTTCTCAGATACACACATCCTAAGTGGGAGACGAAGCCTGTCTAGGTGGATGAAGTGCTTGCCAATCTAGGATGAGTTCAGAACATGAGGACCCACGTAAAAAGCTGAAATGCTTCTGAAGTTCCAGTGCTGGGGTACAGAGTGTGAATATAGGGCCTTGCTAGCCAGCTAGTCTACCTCAAAAGACAAGTTGTGTACACATACACACACACACACACACACACACACACACACACACTGAATACTGAAAGCAGTCTGTAAGCTATTTATATGGTTGGTAAAAAGTTCAGCAATGGTGGGGTGGGAGGACTTTGTAACAACTCCTATTAACAGCTGATGTTACTATTGACTCTGCAGTTCAGGGATCCTTATTGGTATAGTATTGTTAACCCTAGCTCACACTTTGAATATATGTCTTTTCCCCTTTGTTTTTTGGTGATTGAATCCAAGGTCTCAGCACACAGCTGCACCACAGAGCCACTCCCCAGGCCTCCCTTAGTTTTAATCTAATGCCTGTTTTCTATCCCAGGACCCATTAGTCAGAACACTGGTTACATTAACTGTTGCAGTTTCTTCAGCTCCAACTGGCTCTGATCCTTTCTTCCTCAGTCAGGTCTTTTCTTTTCTTTTCTTTTCTTTTTCCTTTGCTTTCCTTTCTTTTTTCTTTTCTTGACAACTTTTGCCATTTTGAGGTATCCTGGTCATATAGTTTATAGCATGCTTTTCCCTTTTGAATTTTGTCTTTTGTTTGCCCCAGAGTTAGGCTGCAATTGATCAGGCCTTTGATCCCAGTACTAGGAAAGCTCAGGCAGAAAGAAGGCAGGTTTGAGGCCAACCTGGCTACATAAGGAGGCCCTGCCTTAGTCTGGGTTACCATTGCTAAGATAAAACACCATGGCCAAAAGCAAGCAGAGGAGAAAAGGGTTTATTTGGCTTTTGCTTCTGCATCACTGTTCATCATTTAAGGAAGTCAGGACAGGAACTCAGAACAGACTGGGAACCTGGAGGCAGGGGCTGATGCAGAGGCCATGGAGGAGCGCTGCTCACTGGCTTGCTCTCCATGGCTTGCTCAGCCTGCTTTCTTAAAGAAGCCAGAACCACCACCCCGAGGGTGGCCCTGCCCACAATGGAATGAGTTCTTCCAGATCAATCACTAATTAAGAAAACAAACGCCACACAGGCTTGCCTGTATCCCTATCTTATGGAGGTGTTTTTTTTGTTTGTTTGTTTGTTTGTTTGTTTGTTTGTTTTTTTCAGTTGAGGCTCAATCCTCTTTGATGGTTTTAGCTTGTGTTAAGTTGAATATAAACTAGGCCGTACAGACCCTGTCACAAAATGAGGAAGCTCAGTCACTGTGGGGTTTGGATTGAAAGATGACCAGGGCAAAGTGCGTTGTCCATCACAGGCCACCGTGCATACCAGCAGCAGGGTTATCAGACTTATCTTGATCACTGGCGGAGATAGCATCGGCCATTTTTTTCTGCTGCTAAGTTCCTGGTCTTCCCTTTTTCAGTCCCTCCTCTTGGGAAGGAGTCTCCCAGCACAGCCCAGGTTTAAGGACTGGAGACTTCTCTATCCCTGCGGGCGTAATATCTCTCTACAGCTATATGTTATTTATCATGTGACTAGAAAACAAGCCAGGACATACCATGTCATGAAAAAAGGAAACTCAGCCACCGCGGTCTCAGTATACACCATCAGGGGGCTATCAACCTCATGGGAGATTTTCCTCTTTTCCTTCATTTAATTATTTGGTCACTTGTGTATAAATCTGAGCTCCTGAGTCCTTTACTGTATTCTTGGGGCTCTAATCTAGCCCCCTTTCCCCCAAGCTCAAATCCTTATAACTTGATTCTTGCATCCCTTTGATAATTCCTATCCATCAGCATTTTGTTGTGGTTGTTTGTTTTAAAGCATGTCTTTATACGATTTTCTAGGTTTTTCTTGTATAGTTCTAGTCTAGAATTAGTCCTGTATAGTAACAGGAATTGGGTTCCTGTTACTTGGAACTTTTATTAGAAAGCCAGGTCTGACCCAGAAGTGATGGCACAGGCTTGAAATCACATCTTTCTGGAGGTAGATGTGCCAGGACTGTGAGTTCAAGGTTGGCTTGAGCTGTACTTTGAAAGAAACCAAGGTTTGAGCACTATGTGTATGTGTTAACATAATGTGTATGTGTAAACCAGATTCTCCTGTAGTAAATAAGGAAATAAATCTATGTATAGGGGTTTAGAAAGAGGCAGCCTGTATGTGTACACACACACACACACACACACACACACACACACACACACATATTTCTGCATGTGTGTATATATATACTAAAGGAAATAGAGTTCATACTGGTACAATGCTGGTTGTGATACACATCATTCTGGCGTCTCCCCCATTCGTCTGGAAACTTCCTGTAGCAATGAAGAGAAACCCGCTTCATTCCTCTGCTTGCTGAATTGTTCATTTCCATTATACAAGTTTAGCAGCACTGGCCTTGATAAGCCTTGATAGCTTGAACAGCCACATTGCCGTCTGGAGTCCAGCACCTAAGTGCAGGGCCCTTTGCGTAGTTTAAGCTCACTCTTTCCCCGACTTCACAGCAACTCTCATGAATTGGTTGCACACGCTGCTACTTACAGTCTTATGCCATAGTCTGTTTTCCATCTTGGAATCCCTTGAACCTTAGAGTTTATTTTCACGTACATATTAAGATTAACCCTTGGTGTTATGAAGTTTTGTCAATTTGACATACCTATATTGGAAGTATCAAAGGACTTTGACATATTAAAGTTCTCTCTCTTACCTATTATCTTCATTATGCCTACTTTTTATTTTTTAAACTTTATTATTTTTATTATTTAAATTGGGTATCTCTCTGTGTGCTTGCGCTGGGTGTGCGCTTAAGTGCTATGCCCAGAGGCATCTATCCTGTGGAGCTGAGTTATGTGTGGCTCTGTGCTACTTGATGTTGGTGCCGGGACTTGAACCAAGATTTGCTGCAAAAGCAGCACCTGTTCTCAGTTGCTGAGACACCCCCTTCCCGTTTGCCTAATTCTTAATGAGCTTTAAAAAAAAACATTGTTTAGAGTTCTTGAAGGTTTAAATGGTTTAAAAGTTAAAGATGTTTTTGCTTTTCAGTGCTGGAGAGTGAATCCCGGAGTCTTAGACCTGCCTAGCATTTGTGGAGTTAGTCTCCGGCCCCTAAGAGGTGCTTTGTAAAAATAAGCACCTTTTCAAATATGTTTTGCAAATATTTTCTTCTAGATTGTCTAGTGTTTTTATTCTCTTGCTAGAGGAGGAGTTTCGTTTTGTTTTTAAGTTAAGGCCTCACTATGCCGAGGCCAGAACTCACTGTAGAGTGTGTGGAAAGAATCCATAATCCTAGCTAGCCCATATAAAAGATACACAATCCAGGCATTTTACTTATAAACCATAAGCCTAGATCGGGCAGGTTTAGAGCTATAGTAACTTGTTCCCCAGCCATATGTCCCTTGTTCCTTGCGGTTTCTTCTGCCCTCGTGCTCATGGTCCATCTCCTCTCGTGACAGCCTCCTCCACCTCCATCTTCTTTCTCTTCCTCTCCTTCTGCCTGCAACCCCCTCACAGGATCCTCAAGTCCCACCTTTCTCCCTCCACTGTGCTGCCCAATCACAGGCTCTAGCCTTCTATTGGCCAGTTAGATTGGGGAGCAAGATTCACATAGCTTCACTTGGTATACCTGAGGATCTGCTCAGTGTGTGTGTGTGTGTGTATGTGTGTGTTATGGGGGGGACCACATCTTGTATTTAACATTAGCATACAAGCAGCATCATACCAACCCACTACAATAGTGCAAGCTGGATTAAAACTCATGGTGATCCTCCACACCCAGCTAGATGCTTAAGAGTTTGTAAATGCATTTGTGTGTGTTCATGCATGTGGGTATCTGTGTCCTCAGATATGTGTGTGTATGTGCTTGTGTGTGGAGACCAGAGCATGACGTAAGCTCTTATGTTCAGAACCTTGCCCATCCCTATTGAGACAGGGTCTCTCATTAGCCTAGAGCCCAACAGGCAGACTGGGATGGGTAGCTGTGGATCCCCAAGGACTCCTTGGATCCTCCCGGCCCTGTCTCCCCAGTGCTGGGAACACAAGTACACACTTGAGGGCCTAACTTTCTTTTTTCCTTGTATTCTGTGCCCTGCAGACTGAACTTGGGTCCTCTTGATTTCAAGGCAAGGGCTTTACTGACAGAGACATCCTCTGAGCTCCTGAGTTTTAAGTGTTGATAAAGAAAATCTATCAATTTCATGATTTTGTGTCATATTTTTAAAAAAATGAGTACCTTATATAGTTTTACCTTTTTAACATTTAATGCATTTGTTTGTGTACGTGGGGGGTGGAATACTTGCATATGGAAGTCAGAGCCAGTTTTCTCTTCTCACCATCTGACTTCTGGGGATTGAACTAGGGGCATCAGGCCTGCCAGGAAGTGCCTTTACCTGCTACATGAAGACGGCTCATTAGGTGGCATAGTGAAGATCTAGGAGATCATTTTCAGTTTCCTTCTTGTTTTCTGGTCTACATCCCACTGACAGAGATGTGTGAGGAGTTGCAATGTGTTTATAAAGAATTAGGTTCTGCTAAAGAGGAAACTGGCCAATTAGGAAAAACAAAACACAGAGTGGGAGAACTGGATATATTTGGTTGCTGTTTCTTCCTGGCTCGCTTTGAATCTGAATTTCTTGAAGTCAAGGATCTGAGTCTCAGCTGTGTATCTAACTAGGCACATGACATCATATGAGATACACGCTCAGAGTGGGAACTACAGTAGTGCTTACTCGGTGCAATTGTTGTGGAGGATGGTAAGGAGAAAAAGAAAGTGTGTATGTATGATGTGTATGTGTACACAAATATGTATTTTTTTCCAGTGCATAGTAGGAAAAGAGAGGCTTCCTGTGGACAAGGACTTCAGAAGTGGTTCATTGTGTGACCTGTGGAGTTCAAGAGTGAGTGTCCTGGGTTACTCCAAGACATGCGAGCCAAAGAGGTAGATAAATTTGACTTGGTCATAGTGATGGGGGTGTGGTGGGAACTGTGAACATTCTCACACCTAGAGCTGACAGGAGACTAGATAGCCAGTTATGCTCCATTTTTTTTTTTTTTATATTCAGCAGTGTGAAACTGTTCATTACATTGTAGCAGGGAAGAACAGGACCATCAAAGCTGTTGGAGAATGCTCTGTGTCATCTCTGTTAATCACAGGGCTTTCTGAAGCTTGCCTTCCTGTATGGATGACTGCTCCTTCATTCCCATCATCCTCAGGGGCTGCACAGTACTTGAGAGAGTGAAGCTGGGGGTTTCATGTCAGACTATCCTTACAATTAACAGCAGACTGACTTAAGGATGTAGCCGGTGACAAAGAGCACTTGGCCCTGCTCCAGCCGGCCCAGAGTTTTGAACCATGTACACTTTCTCACAGAATCTGATAGTTATACCTAAGTACACAAAGAATATTTATTAAATAAATTATGCTTTTGATAAGAGGTCAGATTTTGATTGTTGAAAATTATGTTTTTTAATAGAAGAGAATAAAAAATAGCTTGAGGGAAAAATAATGATCAACAGAAGTTTATACTTAAAAGGGAAAGAAAAGGATTTTAATGTTTCTTACAGAAGAATTGTATTTGATTTTATTTTGAAAATGTTATACAGACTATTAGAATACCACTTAGGCTGATCTCTAATCTCAAAATATGTGCACATTTGAAGTTATCTGTGGGTCTGTTGGAGCCACATACTGTTTCTGATGTTGGGATACACTTGCAGTCACTAAACACTGTACTTTTTCTGGATCACTATAGTATTTGTATTTTGTAACATTGTAATTGTTTGTAGTATTTTTCTCTAGATATTAAGAAGTTGAAAATAGCTTAGGGGTTAGAATAAGGATGTGAGGAGAAATAATTGTGAGTCTGTCTGTCTCTTTGAAAGTACTGTGTGTGTGTATGTACATTGTGTGTGTGTGTGTGTGTGTGTGTGTGTGTGTGTGTATGTATGTGTGTTTCTTTGCTTTGTTTTTCAAGTCAGGGTTTCTTTGTTTAGTCCTGTCTATCCTGGAATAAGCTACGTCGACCAGGCTGGCCATGAGCTCAGAACTCAGAGATCCTCCTCCTGCCTCCCCAGTGCTGGAATTAAAGACATGCACCACTACTTTTACTCAATTACTTTTAATATATATTATTCTAGTTCTCTATAATGGTCCTGCCATTCACTGCTGACAAAGAGTTAGAGGGATGTAGAATGTCATGGTTTTACGTGCCTCACCTTAACAGTTTTAATTACATGTACTTGTTTGTATATATGTGTGTATTTGGAGATCAGAGGACAACTTCTGCAGTTGGTTCTTCCCTATCACATGTGTTCCAGGAACTGAACTCAAGTCATCCAGCTGCAGAAAGAGCCTTTTCCCACCATGCCATCTCACTTAACTGTTTGTTTGTTTGCTTCAAGACAGAATTTATTTATCTACTCCTGGCTATCTTGGAACTTGCTCTATAGGCTAGACCACGCTGGCCTGGAACCAGAGATCCACCTGCCTTTGCCTCCCAAGTGCTGGGATGAAAGTCGTGCACCACTGCTATCTGGCTTGACTTTTGAAATTTAAAAGAAAATATACTTGTAAGGCTAGAGAAAAATACTTACCTGCACTGCAAGTCACATTTAAAATCTGTCACATTTAAAATCTGCTCTGTTTTCTTTGGAGGTTGGAGGAGGGGCTTAGACACCTTGAAGTTCAGTAAGTGGCTTCTGACAGCCCGATCGGACTGCACTTGACTGTTCGGTCCTATGTGCAAGGTTAAGTTCCCCAGTGTATCAGTGTGCACTGTTCTGTCCCCAGGAATAGTATGCCCAGCTCTGCGTGCTCATGTGAGGAATCACCAGCCCCATTCCCATGTGCTTTAGACTTAATTATGGCAGACCACACACACACACACACACTCACATGCTCATACATGCTCATATACACTTACAAACATTCACACATGTACTCATATATACTTTCACATACACACACACACTCACATGCTCATACATGCTCATATACACTTACAAACATTCACACATGTACTCATATATACTTTCACACACACACACACTCACATGCTCATACATGCTCATATACACTTACAAACATTCACACATGTACTCATATATACTTTCATACACACACACACACTCACATGCTCATACATGCTCATAGACACTTACAAACATTCACACATGTACTCATATATACTTTCATACACACACACACACTCACATGCTCATACATGCTCATATACACTTACAAACATTCACACATGTACTCATATATACTTTCACACACACACACACTCACATGCTCATACATGCTCATAGACACTTACAAATATTCACACATGTACTCATATATACTTTCACACACACACACACACTCACATGCTCATACATGCTCATATACACTTACAAACATCCACACATGTACTCATATATATACTTTCACACACACACACACACACTCACATGCTCATACATGCTCATATACACTTACAAACATTCACACATGTACTCATATATACTTTCATACACACACACACACTCACATGCTCATACATGCTCATATACACTTACAAACATTCACACATGTACTCATATATACTTTCACACACACACACACTCACATGCTCATACATGCTCATAGACACTTACAAATATTCACACATGTACTCATATATACTTTCACACACACACACACACTCACATGCTCATACATGCTCATATACACTTACAAACATCCACACATGTACTCATATATATACTTTCACACACACACACACACACTCACATGCTCATACATGCTCATATACACTTACAAACATTCACACATGTACTCATATATACTTTCATACACACACACACACACACTCACATGCTCATACATGCTCATATACACTTACAAACATTCACACATGTACTCATATATACTTTCACACACACATACACACACACACAGTCACAAGCAAACACATTTTACCCACCAAGGTCCTTGTAGTCAAGAGGGACCACTGTGCTGGTCATTCTTTCATTTAACTCTTCTGTGGTGCTTGCTAGATCCTGAATAATTGAAAAGCAATGGAATTCTTTCTGTGATAAAAATCTGGCCATTGGGCCAGTTCCTGTCACGTCTTCACATGATACTCACTACGTAAAGTAGTCGGGCTGATGTTTATGACTGAGAATGGGTATCGGGTTGCTTTTTTTCATTAAGCAAAATGACTCTCTGCAGATTTTTATATGTGTTAACTCATGGATTTGCCTCAACTCAGTATCTGACTACTACTTAGTTGTCACGTCTGCTTTTAAATAAATAGAGTATGAAGCCAACCTTGAACAACAGCGTTTAAAGACTAATAGACAAGGGGCTGGCGAGACAACACAGTGGGTAAAGGGGCTTGTTACCAAGGCTGATGGATGACCTGAGTTCAACCCTGGGACTCACCTGGGAGAAGAAGAGAACTGACTCTCCCAAGGTGTCCTCTGACCGCCACATATATGTTGTGTCACATATGTGTACACAAGCACAGAAACACACACATGAGATAAACACATACAGGTAACAAGATAAAAAAGGCAAGGTAACTTTACCGAAGTTTAGGAATCATTGAATTCATGGTTTTTTGTTTTTTTGTTTTTTTGGTACATTAGTGTATTTTCTGTCTTTGGAAAATTACCGGCTGGGTTGGAACATCACGTTTCTTTTTATGGTTCTTTAATTTTTTTGCAGTTCTTCCCCAGATAAAGTTTGAAGTCGCAGTGTCTTTTGATCTGACCACCTTGTACTTTTTACAGTCCATCTTTATCTTAAGCCTTGCCGTGTTTGTGGTCTTGCAGAGAAAGCAGTCCTATAAAAATCTTGTAGCTGATAGCTGACCGTGTGGGTTCCCATTCCACACCTTCCCCAGATGTCAGCTCCCGCCCGCCTCTGGCAGCCTTCCCCAGCCCTCAGCTGACTGCAGTCAAAGTGTCACCTTCCTAACTTTGATCTCTTTGTCTATTACCCCTCACCTCTTTCTCATGCTTGGTGAGACCTTGGCCATGAAGAGGGCCATCTGAATAAAGGAGACATTCATGGTGGTTGTGACAGACGAGGTCATGTTTAGGCAGCTAAGAAGGCTTGGAACAAAGGCGTGATTGAAGCTCTCATTTCCTGCCATCTTATTTGGGTGGGAAGAGGGTTCTTTTGAAAACAGCAAAGTCTCATTATAATAATAAGTTAAATTCTCTCTAGCATAAATATATTAGTGATACTTTAACCAGAATGGATTTTTGTATATTCAAGACAGTCTCATTACATAGCCTTGGCTGGCCTGGAACTTGTAAAAACCAGGCTGGCCTGGAATCACAGAGATCTGTTCATCTCTGCCTTTCCAATGCTGAGATTCAAGGTTTGCACCATCAAGCTCTCTCTCTTTCTCTCTCTCTCTCTCTCTCTCTCTCTCTCTCTCTCTCTGTGTGTGTGTGTGTGTGTGTGTATGCTTTCTATAGGTGTCCTTTATCACTGTAAAAATTTTTAGAATTTAAATTGAGATACATCTCAAGTGGGATTGTTTAATCAGAGGATACTCCACCATATTGGAAAAGCTTTTCAAAGAAGAATGACAATCTAAATTACTTCCAGGGCTTGTCCCCTACCCCTGTATCTCTTATCTGTGGTTAGTTTTATTTTCTCTCTCAGCCGGACAGTTAATGGAACAGTTGAAACCCGATTTTGTCAGCTCTCATTGGACCAAAGGATGGAAGACCTAAAGATACAGAGTGATTTAATCCAATAGATATCAGTCATATTTTGTGTTATTTTATGGTCTTCAAGGTCATCAATATAATCAATCTATTGCTTATATTTTGGAATATAAGTTTAAATGAGATTCTGAACCAGTAATTCAAGTGGGAATGATTGAGTAAAACCTTTTTTTTATTGAATATAGTCTTCATTTACATTGCCAATGGTAAAACCTTTCTTCATTTTCCCCCTCCCCTAAGACCCCCAACCCCTCCTTCCTCCCCCTGCCTCCACGTATATGTCCCTCCACCCAGCACACTCCTACCTCCCCCCCTCAGTTTCCCTTTGTTGTGGCCTCTGTTGAGCCTTTACCTGATCAAGGACCATTCCTCCCACTGATGCCCCATAAGGGCACATTTTTGGCTTCCTCTGCCACATTTTTGGCTGGAACCATGTGTGCCCCTTGGTTGATGGTTCAGTCCCTGGGAGTCTTGGGGCGTCTGGGTGGCTGAAATCATTGTTCATCCCATGGGACTATAAACCCCTTTAGCTCCTCCGGACGACCCTCCAGCTCCTCCATTGGGGACCCCATGCCCAGTCCAATAGTTGGTTGCTAGCATCTGCCTCTGTATTTGTAAGGCTCTGGCAGGGCCCCTCCAGAGACAACCATGACATGCTCCTTTTGGTATACACTTCTTGTTGTCCATAGTAGTATTGGGGTTTGGTGACTGCTAATAGGATGAATCCCCAGGTGGGGCAGTCTCTGGGTGACCTTTACTTCAGTCTCCACACATTTTCTCCCTTATTGTTCCTGTGAGTATTTTGTTCCCTTTCTTAGAGGAACCAAATCACCCTCACTTAAGTCCTCCTTCTTCTTGAGCTTCCTGTGCTGGGTGAATTGTAACTTGTTTATTTTGAGCTTTTGGGCTAACATCCGCTTATTAGTGAGTGCATACCATGTGTGTTCTTTTGTGACTGGGTTACCTCGCTCAGGATGACACTTTCTAGTTCCATCCATTTGCCTAAGAATTTCATGAATTCATTGTTTTTAATAGCTGCAGAATCTGGTAGATGGAGGTGTAAGAGCCCAAATCCATTTTTAGCCTATCTTTATGTCCTTGCTGTGTCTGAGCACTTTGATTATATGTTGTAAGAAATGGTACGTTATTTGATATAAGACTATATTAAATATTTATTTAGTAAATAAAGACAAAACAACAGGGCTTTTAGTTCCAAGCATGGGCATAGATGTCCTTGGAAAACTTAACATCTTGCTATTTCAAAGTAATAACCTTGACTTTGAGTCAGTGTGGACGCTGATTGCATCTGCGGTTTTACGAGCAAAGGATTCTTTTCCCTGGGAGCTGGGGTTGCCTTGTGTGAGTCTCTGAGCGTGTGCATGTGAATCTGGGGTGACGTTTTTCAGGTTAACTAATCCAAGGCTGCAGCTCTTTCTGCCCTGTTCAGTGACCAGCAGAGTCCAGGGTTTCTACAGAGGCTTGCGGACACAGTCTAACTCTTTAGATCCGCAGGACGACTTCAGCTGGGACACCGTTTTAAAGGCTTTTAGCTGTGACCCTTTCAGCACCACCTAGCTTTCTAACTACTCCTGTTAATGTTTTTCCAATATTAATTTTTCTTTCATTGTGAGAGGTTCATATATGTATGCAAAGAAATATGGTCTTACGCCCCATTTCTCCCTTCCAGCTTCTCTTAAGAAGTTGCCTCCTCCCAACTTTATGTCCCCTCTTTACCTTAAAAAAAAAAAAAAAAACCCTGCTAAGTCTAGTTGCTGTTGCCCATATGTGTATGGGCGAGGGATTAGCCCCTGGATTATGGGAAACCTACCAGCGGCCACACACTGCAAAGGATGCTCTCTCTCCTAGAAGCTCTCAGATAAAATGTCTTCAGAAAGGCTGGAAGCCTTCCCATCTGTGCTGGGTGTTTGGTGGGCTGGATCTTATGCAAGTCTCTTACAGATTTTTGAGTTCATGACTATGATATCCAGTAATTTCATTAGTTGGTTCTTTTTGTTGTTGTTGTTTGTTTGTTTTCTTGAGGCAGAGTATAGCTGGCCTGGAGCTCGATATATAGTCCAGGCTGGCCTTGAATTCACAGGTCCAGAGAATCACCTACCTCTGCTATGGAATGCTGGCAATAAAGGTGTGCTTTACCATACCTGGCCTGCTGTGGCTTTTGTTTTCAACTGGTACCCACTATCCCACTATTGTATAACCCTGTGGTATGGATGATATTTTTACATGTATTTATCTTTATTTGTTTATTTATCTTGTCTGTGTATGAATGCATGCCGTTGCCCCTGTGTGGAGATCAGAGAACAACTTGTAGGAATCAGTTCTTTCCTTCCATTCTGTGGATTCTAGGGATGGAAGTGAGGTGGTCAGGTTTGGCAGCTAATACTTTTACTCAATGAGCCATCTCACTGTCCAAACAGTATTTGAAAAAGCAGAATTGTACAAGAGAACTAGGAATGTGTATGTATCTGTGTGTTCATGTGTATGTTCAACATGTGTGTGCATGCTTGCACATTTGTGTGTACACATGTATGCATGTGTGTGCATGCCTGTGTGTGTATATGTGTGTGCATATGTGTATACACATGTGTGCCCATACATGTATGTGCATGTATATGTGTGTGTGTTTTAAGTAGAAAGAATGATTGACTTAGTACCTCACAGAGTGACAGCCATGGTAATAAAGCAGCATTCTAGTTCTCCCTCGTAGACTGAATTGTATAAACTGCATCTGGAGCACTCCTGTTCCTGTGGGCTCTTTTGTCTGTTATAGGGGTGTTGTGCTTGTCTGGTGTGTGTCACACCTTGCCGGCAGCATTTTCTGTGATGTGCTTGTCTGGCATATGCTGGATTGACGATTAGCTTGGTTTGGTGGGCTCATTGGTTTAGTTCAGTCACTGTAATCTCTTGGTCTTACAGCTCACTCATGTAGCTTTATTTAATAGAAGATGGGTTTTTTTGGTTAATGAGATTCGTGCATCTATAGGAAAACATTAAATCAGCACGTAGATTCACTAAATGGTCAGGCTGTGTAAGGAAGAAGACAGACAAGGTTTTTGTCCCATGTTACCTAACTTGTAGTGGCAGAAGCTTCTCAAGGTGTCCTGTAGCTGGCTTTGAGTTTGTGATGCAGTGGAGGATGACTTTGAACTCTTCACTCTCCAAGCTCCACCTTTCAAGTGCTCAGATTGTGAGTATGTACCGCCATGTCTGGCTCGAGACAGAATTTGAGGAAGCACGGAAACCATGAAAGAAGCTGTAGGAATGATGGTGAATCCTTACAGTCTCAGAATTTGGGACGATGAGGCAGAAGGATAGCTGTGAGTTTGACATGAGCCTGGTGCAGAGAAAGAACCTTTGACTAATTGTTTTTTTTTTAAGGTGTGGATTTTTGTTTGTTTTTGTTTTTTGTTTTTGTTTTGTTTTGTTTTTGTTTTTTACCTTTTTAGAATTACTATCCAGGTAAACGATCAACATCATCGAAAATAAAGCTTCACCTTTTCCTGACATCTCCCTTTTTCTCCTTTATTGATATCCACATTTTTTTCCCTTGCCGCATATCTAAATACCAGTGTTTGATTTTTCTAGATGTGCAGATTTACAATAACCTTACAGGGAGTATTTGTTCCTGAAGATCTTCGGGGAAAATATCTGCATGCCATTATTCTTGTAAGAGCAAGCACATAAGACCTTCAACTGTTAAGCTAGTTTATTATCAGAGGAGACAAGTGTTCTGCTGTTGCTTTTCTATACAGCATTCAAATTTCTCCTGGAAAACTCAGGAACAAAGAAGCCTTTATTCCTAAGGTGAAGCCATGCCAGAGATTTCAGGCTGGTTGGAAAAGTGTAGAACTTTTAGGGATAGGGAAAAGTAGATTATCTTGAAACTTGCATGGGAGTTTACTTCAATGTGGCCCGCACGAATTGCAAACTTGTAAAATGCCTTTTGCAAGAAAGAAGAAAGAGGTGGCCGCCTCCCTGCTTCCCTGGAGTCAAACCTTTCTGACACACCTCTCAAATTACAAACCATTGAAAAGATCCTCACAATGCCTTTGGCTCATGTGTGCTTCTAGCTAGCTGCTATATGAATGAAAGATTCACAGCTATCTGCTTCAAAAGCCTTTTTATTTGCATTGCAGAAAGCTTAATTGTTTGGTAGTAGGATCGACTATTCTTTTTAATCTCTTGTCTGTAAGTATAGATTGGATAACATTTGCCAAGGAACTTAAAAAAAAAAAACCCACTTCTCTGCCTAGAGATTCTAAATGAGCATATATTGACTTATTGATTGGTATGTTGGCAGTGACTGGAAAGAGGTGCCGGAGTTGTTTTGCGTGCCTATTTTTTGTCTCTGTCACAGAAAGCTCAGCTAACCTTTCTCTTATCTTGCCTACTGGGCATTGAACACAGTATCACAGGGAGGCGGAAGTCATACAAAGTTGCCAGACAGATGGTCGGACTCCCTGTGGTAACCCTGTGACCTAATTTCTCAAGCTTTGTGCACCTAGCTGGAGAGTTCCAGTCCTCACTGTCAGATTCAGGAGTTAGGCTTGCCAGTTGAGGCTGGAAAGGAGAGAAGGGTGAGGTGGTTCTGGAGAGCATCTCTACAGGCGCCAAACCCATGCCATATTGGCATCTCTGTTGCAAGGGACAGTGGAATTCTCATTCCTCAGTCTACTTAGTCTTTTGCGTCTCACACCGTTACTGTAGAATCTTTTTTAAAAAATTAACTGATGAATTGATAGTGAGTTAAAGTGATTATTTTTTGAAGACTTATATTTTTATTTATTTATTTTAAATCAAAACCAGACTTTTCCCTTATACTGATTATATTTTCCTATTCTGACTATATTTCCCCCTCCCCAACTCCTGCCAGATAATACCAACCTTCTCACCCACATACTTTCTTGTTTCTCCTTAGGAAACAAACTGGCATCTTTCAAAGGAAGAGGGAGGAAAAAGAGAGAGAGAGGGAGAAGGAAAGGGAAAAGTAACAATAAAATAAGATAAAACGAAAAGAAACAAGCCCAAGTAGAACAAACAAACAGACAATAGGTCATGTGCGCAGTCCTGGGAGAGATGGCCCGCGTCTTCTCGTTCCTTTGCCTCTCATCTACAGCAAATGCCTCTGACAACCGCTCAGTCACCCAAATACGATGAAGAAGTGCTCTTTTCATTTACAGAGGATTAATAAATACACTTAAGGATTTCCAATCAGATTTTATTGCCTTTGAGATAAAGCTGTGTGGGAGGCAGGCACTTAGGACTTCTGATTGGCCTCCCTGTTCGTGTGGTCTGGCTAATGCATAGACACACAGCTTTCTTCTTTGCAGGCATTTGCTGCATTTCAGGTGCTCTGTCAGGATAACACGCTGAGGTCATTTGCTGCTCTGATAAAATGGGCACCGTCTATGACAGACAGTTAGGTGGCTTTGAATCACTCTTCTTATAAGCATTTGTACCCAGAATTTTTATGTGTCCCTATCCTGCCACGGCTCTCTTCCCACCACTAAGACCTTCTGATCTCTTCAGTATTCCTTGAAGGGATTTCTGAGTTGTGCATAAGTACTCAGCCTGCCTCCCTTCCAGCTGAGACTTGTAACTGTGTATATCTTTACCACAAGACATCAGTGTCTCTATTCTTTTCCTCATCCTCTGACGGTGACTGCAGTTCTATGGCCTGAGAGTTGCCTCTGGTTTTCAGGTATAGACAATAGAGTTCTTGATAATCAAGATGATTATTATATCTGAATATAATTAAAACATTTGAGGCTCTGTCTGTTGTTATCAGAGTTGGTTTAAAATGGTCCTTCTCTTTCATGAGAATAAGTCTGAGTGTACAGGAAGCCCCTGATGTCGCCTGGATGACACCTTGCTCTTCTGGAATGGACTGTTTTCTTCATGTTCCTGTGTTAGTCCCACCATGCTCCCAGCTTCCCAAGGAGCCCAGACCTGTCTCCTTGAACTTGCTTCTCTGGAATTAGTCATTCACAAGGCCTGCTATGTCGGCTCCTGTCTCCTACCTGCACCAGTTTTCGTTGTCAGCTCTCTGTTGAATTGCTATTGTTTAGAGTTGCCGGGACTTCCAGATCTGTCCGCTGGACTTAGGTATGATGTAACTATCTTTACCCTGTTCAAAGGCAGCGCTCTCTTCCGGTGGCTCGCTGAGAGCTTCCGGTCGCTGGCTCCCATCTACCCTTCTTATCCATCTATGCTTAGATGTTATTTCAGAAGCTCCTTGGAGAGAATGGGTATCTAAGAGCACAGGGGAATGAAACTCTGCCCCAGGAAGTTCTCCCACCACCCCTTGGTACTGCCACAGTGGGTGGCTGGAGGGAGACATTTTATTTTTTTAGCTCAGTTAATGAATTTGTGCATTATCTAAGCATGGACACATTGAGGCATTTCTAGAATTCTTTACTTATCTCAAGTAGCATTCTTTGTCTCATGGCCTTTTAAGAAGACCTCAGACCCACATTGTTTTAATCAAAGCACTGACTCAGTTTCTTATCTGTTATGCATGATTCCTCCCGCCTCCATTTCAGACCAGAGCTGACCCTCCATTTCTTACAGGGTCTGAATATAGGACAGGCCGCTGCGCATCACGTTACCCCAAGTAAAGTCTTGCCCGTTTGCCCAGCCTGGTTCCTCTCTCCTTTCGCTCTGTCCCTCTATACAAAGATGCCATTCCTCAAATAACACCATCAGGTGTGTGGGTTTCCTCGACCCGGCCCCTTCCTTCACCCATCATTTGTTCCCTCCTGTGAAGTGAGTAAGCGGTCACCAGATCCCATCGACTCTTCTGCCAGCGCAGCCTACAGACCGTGTGCCGCCGCTGCTCCACATTCCTGCCAATCGCCTCACGCTTGTGCTGCGCAGCCGTAGTTTGCTGGTTTATCATTTCTCTTTTACCCTTCAGCCCATGCATCCCACAATAACTTCAGCTTCCTGAACACACTTAGCCTCGTTTTCCCATGACTTTGCATAAGCTGTTCCCTCTGCTTTGACTTTGTTTTTGTTTTTGTTTTTTGTTTTTTTTTTTTACTAATCTCATCATCTCCTGTGTAGGAACTCTACGCCTTCGACTTGGCTTGAAGATCACTTTTCCAGAAGACATTGCTCACTCCGCTTTGGGCTAGGCGGCCCTGTCCTCCTTAGATTGTTACTGAGTTACAATTCGTGGTTTATTTCCTCGTGTTCTTTCCTCCCATCCTCTCTAACCTATCTCTTTGTGTCAGGGCACAATGCTGGGTGCACAGCCCCTGCCCAGACTTTTTGCATGTGTGTTCAGTGAATAGATGCTTCTGGCTGACGCTGGCGATTCTAATCCTCGATCTCCCTGCGAACAGAGCTTGGTAGGGGAATGTGAATAATCGCTTAGTTTCTTTCCGAGACTGTCTGGAGGGGAACTTGCAAGGGCGATGCAGCCTACGACGTTGTTATGCGTCTCCAACCTTCCTTCTTTCAGATTTTGAACCTCCTGCTCGAGTGTAACTTACTCTTCTAGTCAGTGGCTTAATGCCTAGAAGTGAAAAGGAGAGTCACTGTCAGGTGACACTCGAGTTTGTGTTTCCATAGACTCTAGGATGCTGTCCAGACGCATTTGCACTAATTCATTTCTTAAGCTTAAAAAAAAAGAGAGTTAAACAAATAATAACTGTATCCTTGGTGTCTGTTCACTACACAGAGCACAGCAGTGCATGGCCTACAGATGTTTCCTTACGTGCTTGGACCCTGTTCTCTTCCACACCAGCCACACCCGTACCTTCCAGCCCCTGCCCCAGCCCCTTAGACAGTTTTACTTCTATTTGCATGTGATATATACATCCATGGCTTCTATATAACCAAGAATTCACAAATGGCAGGAAACATGGCATTTGCCTTCTTGAGGTTGACTTAATTTGTTTACTGTTTCCAGTTCTATCCATTGTTCTGCAGATTGTATAAATTCCTTTCTCTTTTTAAAAGTACATTTATTAGTGTGCGCTTGTGTGCGTCACTGACATAGAAGTCAGAGGACAACTTATGGGAGTCAGTTTTCCACTAGGTGGATCTTGGGCCACCAGGTCACCAGGCTGGTGACAGACACCTTCCCCTGGTGATCCATCTCACCTTTTAGTTCTGAAGTTTCTTTTGAGTTCATGATGAGATTATATATAGGGTGGTTTTTTTCTTTTTCACCTTTTCCATAGTTTGAAATGGGCTTTCGATTCGGCCACAAATAATCCCTTATAGTGAGTTAGTTTCAGAATTCATTAAGCTTTAGGGAGAATTCCTTCCTCACTAGAAGGCCGTGTCTCTGTTCTCATCTCTCTTGTCTGACACCCTATAGATGCCAAATATTGTTGCCTTCACTTGAAAACTTGACTTTTGACATTTTTCCCCCCCAGGAATATCTCTTTGTCTGTCTTAACCCTTCACTTTGATCTGCTTTCAAGTCGCTTTTGCCGGAGCCACTTTGAGAAGTGTCAGCCTGTATTGACCACAGATGCCGTCAGTAGGCTTCCCTTACAGAGTTTCTCACTTGTCATGTTTCTTCTAGGTCTTATCAGCATCTATAAATCGAAACAAGCACTTGAAATCCACTTTGTTGTTGCAGACAGCCCCATCTTTCCTCTCCTTGTTGCCTCCTTCCTCCTAGGGCGTTTCTTCAGGATTCCATAGCATTTATTTCTGCCATGTACTGTAAGTGAAATGGCCCCTTTTAAAGTTAGTGTTTTAAGATAAGGTATGGGTAAGTAGTCCTGGCTGGCCCAGAACTCACTGTTATAGCTCAGCCCCTCTTCTCCTGCTCCACTTTCTGGGTGCTGGGATTACAGTCCCATGTCACCATGCCCAGTGACAGTGTGTCTTTCCTGACCTTTATTATACATCTGTTGTTTTTCCTTTATTTTTTGAACAAGAAACAAGCATTGGGTATTGCTTTTGTGTATTCTAGAAGGTCCATGTATGTTTGTTAAATGGCAAGTGTGCTCATTTTTGTCTTGCATATCCTATCCTGAGATTTGTACCACTTAATACCTCCAGCTCACAGTCTGAAAAAGGAAAAAGATAATTCTGTCGACACTTCTGGCTGAGCCTAAAGAGAAACATCATGAACAGGTTTAACTAAGGTGACAGTGACCATGTATCCATCCCTGAGGACACGCCCTCAGGCAAGCATGCCTGGTTTTTCCAGTTCGTTCTTTTAAGTGTGAGCTATGATCACTCACTCGATTTGGCATGTACAGGTTTTGTAAGTAAATCATTGTTTTAAATTGCCTCGTAACTGACTCCCTCAGAAGCCGAACTCTCGATAAGAAGTTAATGAAGAGGAGGCTCTTTCAACGCCTACCCTCCTTTTCTGTGCATCTCTGTCAGCAGAAGATAGCATTCAAGTTCCTATAGAAACCAGCTTAGGAGTAAGACAGTGAGATTTTTATGATGACCGCTTGGGCCAGCCCAGAGAAAAAGAACCTCAAAAGCAGGCTTTAGTGATTTGTTTTTAACCAAGCTCCATGGAAATTATCAATATTTTAAGTGTGAATTGTGTTCTCTCTCCCACCAACATTTTTGCTTTTGTTTTTGTTTGTTTTTTGAGACAGGGGTTCTCTCTGTAACCCTGGCTGTCATAGAACTTACTCTGTACACTAGGCTAACCTCAGACATAGCAATCCACCGGCCTCTGCCTCCTGAGTACTGGGATTAAAGGTGTGCATGCCATTACCTGGCTCCTTCTTCAACTTCTAATGACCCTTTCCGCACTGTTCTGTTTGGAGCATGAACTATTCACTCTCTTCCACTTCTTAGGTGATTCCTAATCAAAGTTTTTATGGTCAATAAAGCTCAATTAAAATGTGAAAATTGCAAATAATAATAGCATTGCAAATAACCACAGTATTGCAAATAACCATCGCATTGCAAATAATGATAGCATGGCAACCATCTTGGATATTGTTCAGCAGCTAAGAATAAAACATGCCTCAGTGCAAAAAATGATAAAGCGTGGCTTTGCTTAGAAATCCTAGGAAATTTTTGCCCTGAATTCAGTTTGTTTTGCTCTGTAATCATCTTCTCTGGTATGAGCATCTGACAAAGGGATGAAGATGTGGTTACTATTTCGGGATGCCCATTGTTTGGGGAGCAAGTCAGCCGTGATGATCCTGGGTCATGTGGACCAATTCCAAAGTGATTATTATAAAGCCCAAATGCATCTGCTAGTTATGTCTTAAACTTAGTTTTGCTTCTTCAGATATGATGTATTTTAAAGAAACATTTATTTTAATATTCACAAATATTAGTGTCATCCCATATGTGTATAAACTTTCAGTTGATTAATAACTTTTATACTAGTTTACATGATTCAGAAAAATTCTAAATATGTTGCCAAAAGTAACACTTATTATTTATTACTTATTGGTTCTTTCCTTACATATGTATTTATATGTATGTCTATCCCAAATGTGGCTTTTATATTATTCTTAAATTTTTACTTACATGTATTTGTGTCTCTTTGTGTGTGTATGTCACAGAAGAGGGAACTGGAGTTATGGTGAGTTGTGAACCACATGGCATGGGTGCTGGGAACTGAACTCAGGTCCTTTGAAAGGGATCAGAGAGTGCTTCTCTTGCCCATTCCCCCAGCCTCCGCGTTTGTGTGCATGAGAGTCTGCTGATAGCACTTACAGAGTGGGGTTGCTATTTTGTGCTGATGGTATGGAAGGACCTGTAGCATGCACCTGGCTGGATAGGTTTATGTGCTATTGTTACCTGCACATCAGTTTACACAGCCAAGAACAGTCAATAGAAGAACCTCTGTTGTTCTTGGGGTAACATCGCATAATACAACATAGTCCTTGTATTACAGTAGATGGGTTGAAGAACATAGAGGCGGGTTTTCATGTATTATAAGGAGAGAGATTAGATTTGGTTTGGGAATATATGCAAAAGGAGAGGGGTTATATTTTTAAAAATATTCTTTGTTTAAAGTGTTTTTAAATATAAAAGACTTTGGACATTTGTTAGAGAATCATTCTCTACTACTACTAATGAACAACTTTTTTTTAAAATGTTCTTTTGCATGCCCATGTCATTTCACCTGCATTATAGCGTGCTGATGAAGGGGAAGTCTGACTAAAATGGCCTAGAAGTGATTTGGGTCCTTTTCGGGAGGAGCCAACAGTGTCTAAACATGGGAAAATTTCAATATTCGAAATTCCCTGTGTCTTTTGTCACTGTGGTGTCAAGCTTCCTGTTACCACCTTAGGGTGATTTCCAGCAACAGGTGTCCATGGTGTTTAGCATTCGCCTGTCACCTGGGCAGGGAGGAGGGCACCTGTGCTCCTGTGTCCTGCCACCTGGGTTGGTAGGAGGGCACCTGTGTTCCCGTGTCCAGGCGTGTGCTCAGGCAATCAGGAAACACTGAAAAACTCATGGTTTTTCTTCATTAACTAAACAGCTGGCAAGTCTATAACAAAATGTAGAGAACCTACCTTTTGTGGTGACATTCTCCTGTGCCAGGGGTGGGTGGAGCTTTGTGTGACTTTTCCAGCGGCTGTCCCTGAGTGTCCCTCCTCTTAGGGTTTCTTCATTGTTGCCTGCTCACAAGCTGCTCAGGAGTTACTTTAGAACTTATGAATGGGCGCTGGACCTTTCTGCTTCAATAGTGTAGAAATCTTGATTTCTATGTCAATCAGTTCTCAGTAGTGAAGGGAGAGAGTAACGTGATTCTAATTTACCATGTCTTTACACTGCTCAAAATGGAGTGAAAACTCCATTCGTAAGTTTGGAGTTTTCCAGCCGAAAAAATAAAATTAAAAAGTCCACGAAGGTTTTCAAAAACAGGCTCTCTGTGGAGCGTTGATTCTGTAACACTTCCTTCCCACTTGAAACTATTTTTGCTTGGGGAGACTATACCAAAAAACTTTTCAGGGAACTTAAAATTGACAACTAAGAGCTTTGATGGAGAGACAGTCTTGAAGGAGAGACCTGGGATCCTACCATTTTTACTCCCTCACTACAATAGATGCCACAGTTCCAACATATTGGATGCTAGGCACCAGTGGCTTCATTTTAATGTATTGGCAAGGTGCGGTACTTATCACTGAACCCAGAAACAGAGCTGGAGGGAATAGGTGGGTCGCATAAGTTTTTGTGACTTGTGGTTAGTAACTACCGTCTAGAGAAGGATTTATTTCATGCTGTCCTTTTTATTTGTCTTTGTTCTGCATGCAGCCCAGTATAATTTAGAACATCAAGCATGAACATACATTTTATGACAGAAAAGAATAAAAAAGTTTCCTTTGGCATAAAATCCCATAGGCAAACACACCTCAGTAACACTTCTTTTTCTGTTCCTATAGACTGCGTGTGTGGAACAGGTCAGACTGAGGTCTGTGGTTCCAATTGTATCTCATTTTCCTCCTGTTTGGTAGACTTGTTAGCAGGCACATCATATAGATACACACACATACATGTACATGCACACACAGTTATTCATACATACATGTACATACATGCATATATACACACAGATATGTATATATGTGCATGTGTATACACACATGTGCTTTTAACATATATATCTATAGAGCTATCTACATATATATAATTTTATTTTTGATGGCTTATGTAATCCTGGTTGGCTTACTACTTGCTGTAGAGCCTAGGCTAGTCTTGAACTCATGACACACTTCCTGCCTCAGCCTCCTGAGTACTAGAGTAATAGACATAAACCACAATACCTAGTTCATTGGCAGGTATAATATTATATGCCAGTCCTTTTTTCTTCTTTAACCACATATGAAATATTATTTTTGAGTGGATATCAGAGGAACTCATGCGTTTCTCTTCCCCACCATTGCCTACCAGGCCTATGTAGACTGTTGGCTTGAGTAAGTGTTCTCCTGCATCAACATCATCAGCATCCTCCTCCTCCTCTTCATCATCCTCATCACTTCATCACAATTACCATTGTGGTCATCACCATATCTATTTAAATGCCAGAGATAGATATTTTACTGATGTATAGCATTTATGGAAAGTTTGAAATGTGAGGCCTCATGTTTAAAATTAGAACAATGAGAACACTTACAGAATCTAATGGATTCCTGTTGATAGTGACGGTAGTTTTGGGCTTTTTAGTGAATTAGTTGAAGACACATTTAAATGACCCTATAAGTTTATATTTTATGTACTTCAGCCTTGGGGACAAAGGTCTGTTTCCATGCTTAGCTATATGTCCCCTTTGATATTTTGAGATGGGTCTCCTGTCGCTTAGGCTGACCTGGGACTCATTATGTGTTAGAGATTGGCCTTGAACTCCAGATCTTCCAGCTTCTCCCATCCTCTAAGGATGGCAAGCCTGGCATTTATGTATGTATTTATGTGTTTATTTATACTGCAGTAACTACTGAAGAATGCTCATTTCTCTCTGGAGGCTTTTCTACACACAGATGACCAACTAAGAGTAAAACGCTTTGCCTTATGGGAAACCTTTCTGTCTCTTTGACCTCCTTACAGACTTCCGGAAAGTCTTCCAGAATTCTAATCGTTTCAGCCTGCTCTTCTGTAGAGCATGACTCCAAAGCAGGAGAGCCATTTCTTATACCTCCTTTCTCACTCCCCAAGTGGGGATACCATGACACACTCCTCATCAGGTCAGAGGACATCCTTGGGTAAAGTCCCACCTTCCACTTTGTTTGAGGCGGGCTTCTCTGGCTCAGTGTGCCAGGCTAGCTGGCTTGTGAGCTTCCAGCTGTTCCATCCCCTTCTCCCCTTGGGGCATGCTGGGATGGCGTATGTATCTGGCTCTTACGTGGGTTCTGGGGATCTGAACCGGGGTTGTCAGGTTTGCTCAGCAGCGCTTTACGTGCTGAACACTCTTCTCTTTCCCAGACTTCCCCTTGTCTCCTTTCTGTCTCCCCAGGAAAGGACTGCTTTTCCCACCCTTCTAAGCACGTGACCCATGTAAGACCTGTGTGGGCAGAGTGTCAAGTTTAGAGCCGGCACATGAGTCAGTGCAACTGTGGATCCATCTGTGCATTGATGCACACGGCTTTAAATGCAGCCACAGCTGGTATTCCGATCGCTTATGAAGCGAAGTGGCACACTGAGGTGTCTGTTGCTATTTGGAAGAGGTTTGTTGTATTTCATGGAAGTAGCCTTTTGACATCCTCTACTTAGAGAAAGTTTGGCTGATAAGCACTCGACTTGCAAATTGGAAAAAAAATGCGCAAATTAGCCTTATCTCCCCCCACGTACCCCAATTTCCTTGGTATCTTAATTTTTATGTTACTATGATAAAATACTCTGACAAAAGCCATTTAAGGGACAGGGGTTTATTTGGCTTATAATTGCAGTTTACTGCCCGTCACTGGGGAGGATGTCAAGGCAGCAGGAACTGGAGCAATGGATTCACATGGCGGCTTTCAGCTGGTTCTGTCCTTTTCCTTTGGTTCAGCACCCAGGACAGGAAATGGTGTGGCCCATACTCAAGGTGGGCCTGGCTATCTCAGTTAACCAGGTTAGGGAAATCCCCCACAGACATGCTCAGAGGCCAAGCTACTACTCTAGACAGTTCCTCATGGAGAATTCCTTCTCAGGTGACTCTGTACTCTATAGAGACTGCAGTAAAATCTAACCATCGCACTTGTGAACTTTAGGTTGGTGGTGGACCCAGAACTTGAAAGGGTCCTTAAGTTGGTTCAAACCTATAGGTATCATAAATAGAGTTTAGCCTTGGTTTGTAGAAAGAGACTTTATACATACATACATACATACATACATATATGTATATATAGTTTCATTTTTGTGTGTGTACCTCTGTGCTTGAGTGTGTGAGTGTATGTTTGTGTGTGTGTGCTTGTGTGTATATCTGCCCACATGTATGTAGGTACTTGTGGTAGCCAGGGGAAAGTGCATGATCCCCCTAGAGCCTGACTTACAGGGGTTTGTAAGACACCCGAGGTGGGAAAGGAGTTCTGGTCCTCTGAAGAGCAACCATCTGTCCAGCTCCTCAGTACAGTTTAATGGAAAGGGATTAGCATCCGCTGTTGATGGAGTCTGGCATGTTTGCCGTTGACAATGTGGAGTTGCAGTAGGTATAGATACAGCCTCTAAAAACATAATTGGTCATCTTCTAACAGTCCCTCACTCCCTGCAAAGCATGAGACCTGAGGTTCTCACTTCGATGGCAGCTGGAAGGAGGGGGAGGTCAGGGTTTGGATAACATTGTTGAAACTGAACCCTTGACTCCGGATCTAGCTTCTTAGAATTACTATCATCACCAGACATGGGCACTGACTGAGAGGAGATGATAAATAGGGCTCAGATATCGATTCATGCAGACGTTTAAAAATCCATTACATATTTATTTTTCGCTGCACGCACAAGCATGTGCACATGTGCACACAAATCTGCTATGCAGATATGGAGGTCAGAGGATAAATTGTGGCTGTTGGCTCTCAGATTACCAGGCTTGGTCACGAGCACCTGTACCTATTGACATCATGCTAGACTAGAAGGTTTAGCAAGTCCAGATAATATCTATAGGATCTATATCTATATCTATATCTATCTATATCTATATCTATATATGTGATCTATATATCTATAGTCTTAGAGTCATAGAGAGGCAAGGTGGTTTTATAGTTTATGTGAGATCCTTCAATGTTCTGATAGCTTTTACCTGGCATGTTCCTTCCTCCTGGGATGGCTCTTAGTTTTCTTTGTGTACGACTTTGCAGGACCTGAGTGGGTTTATCTATCGACTGAGGACTTGAGCACATTGTCTCTTGCTCTCTCATCCAGCTCCTTCTAACTTTCCTGATACAGTATTTTATTTACTCCTGTGTCAGGCAGATTCCATGGCGAACATGTTAGGAAGGAGATACAATCAGTCCTATTTTTCACAGCAGTAAAAGAAGAGCTACTTCAGGAGGCAACTTTTATGTGCTTTGATGAAGTTATAGGGAATAGAAGTGAGTGGAGGATATATGTAAAGGTACATATGGATTCTTTTCCTTTTACCTCTGGGTCCTATACTGATTTATGACAGGGAAGGGCCGCACTGGAATCTCCTGCAGTTCTGAAGTGGGCTAGAAAGGCTGGTACTGCACGCTGCACACATGCACCTTCCTGAGAGCCCCTTGCTTTCTGTTTTCCTAGTTGAAAGCAATGCAGCACACTTGTTTAAGGACCCTGGGGCTTTCCTCTGGGAGCAGGTAACACCTAAGAAGCCAGCGCAGCCTGGAGCAGGGGTGTGGGCACACTGCCTGGCTTGTTGCTTCTGCTCCTCACTGTATCTCCAGTCCAAAGATCTGCACTAGGCCACTAAGGCAAAAGTCGATCTCTGCCTCCTCTGGTCAGGCCAGTTTCTATGTTTAGCTTGGAAATGACCCGATGTACCTCCTATTGTATTGTATTCTTTGGCCTTAGGAAATCAACCTCGATGGCTGGCTTAGTGTGTGAACCCAGGCAGCTCATCCAGACAGACTCAATTCTGTTTTCTATCCAAATACGACCATGACCTATCTTCTTAGGAAAAGCAAATCTAAAAATCAAAACAAATCTCCCCTAATTTAAAACACAGTGTAAGCCAAGAACAGAAATCTCCAGCAATATTTTTTATTGTGCTTTTTTTTCCCCTCCCTTTCAGTTTTGGTTGTTCAGCCCAGGTCCTGACTCACCCAAGGCAAGTTCCCTAACACTGAGCTAACCTGTGGCCCTGACTACCATCATGTTACCATGGAAACACAACAAGGTTTCAAAAAGCCTAAAACCATTTCTTATATATAAGACTTAATTTGTAGATGATTCTATTCTTCTTAATAGGTAAATATTAAATACAGTAGGTGGCTATTCTGATATATTTTTTTTTATTCTCTAAAAATCAGATTATGTTGACTCAGGTCAAAATTATGTCAGTGTAGATGCTTGCTGCTCCCACGCCTGAGATAGCTTTGGTTGGCAGGTAGTAATAACACTTGCCGCTTGAACTAGCATAGCAGATGGTCCCTTAAAAATCAGTCAGTTAAAATATATTTATTGGGGCGTTTTTAATGTGTGGTCTATGTTGGTTCTTATAAAATCTGAAAGTAAGCCCAAGTGATATACAATACTGAATCAGGAAACATTAAAGAATAACCTAATTTTGATAATGCAGTTTACATAGAAAGTACTGTCAGTATAGCACAGGGAAGAGAGTGATTTGTTTGTATCTTAATTGTCTTGATGTCTGAAAGGCTGAACAGTACAGTTTTATACAGATTCCTCATGTTTGGCCAGGTGTGGTGGCTTACCTGTATTTAGGAGGCTGAGTCAGGAGAATTGCTGTGAGTTTGAGGTCAGCCTGGGCCACATAGTGAGTTTTAGGTTTCAAGTCAGCTAGGGCTACATAGCAAGATCCAGTCTCAGACAACACAAAACACACCACAACAACAATCGCAGCAAATTTGCATGTCCCCCCTAACCCCCAGCGTACACACATGTGTACATACTCTCCCTTTGCCTTTGGTATGGGGTAGTAAACTGCAGACTCACATCTCTTCACTATACGCTTCCTAAGAACAGGAACCTTGCTTGACATCATCACTGTGGGGTTTGAGTTCCAGGCATTAGCTAGTAGGCCATTTTAGAATCCCTCAGTCATATGAAGATTGCTCTTTTTGTATTGGTTCCAGTTAGGCTGAGTCTTCCCCTGGCAAACACATCAGCATTTATTCATGGTCTCTCCAGGACAGGCCTCCTTAGTCCTTACTGTTGTTGGTACCCTTGGTCATTTGGGACCATTTACATATCCGTGTATTGGAATGTAGTGAAATGGAAACTGTTCATCAGTCCCACCAGCCACGTTTTGAGTACTCACTGTCCACATGTGGCTAGTGGATGCTGATTGTACAAATACAGTTTGTTCCTGTTATCACTGGAGGTTCTGTTGGACAGATCTAGAACGTCCCCCACTCTTTCTGTCTTTCACAAAGCCAGTGTTTTGAAGAGGTCAGTCCGGTTGTCTCGTTGAATGTTCTGCATTGCAGACTGGTCTTCTTCCATCATGAATTAAACTTAGATGGTGGCCGACCTATCTTTCTTCCCAACGATAAGTGCACTAAGACAGTTAGCCCGGCCACATCCAGGCGGGAGGACTCGCTGCTCACCCTCCATTCAGGCAAGGGCTTGTGACAGCTGGCAGCAAGGAGGAAGTCATTCACTGGGATTTAAGATGGAAACTTTCTTACCTAGAGCTTCACTGTGGGGATGCCCAGCCAGGACAGGAGATGAGGATGCTGAGGTGACAGCCATGGGTGATTTCCATCTCCCAGCAAGAACTTCTTGCAGTTGAGGTCTCACCTCTGGTGAAACAGACAAGCTGTGCCAGCTGAGGATCGTCTGAATCCTGAGGAACAGAGAGCTAATAAATAACCATTCTTCCAAACTTGTAGGAACTGGGGAGTTTTTGATTCAGTCATAAATCAGTGACGCACATGTCAAACAAATTTGCTGAAAGTATAATCTAAGTCAGCTAGCACCAGGGCGACTGTGATGGTGATTTACTCGGTTAGCGTGATGGCAACAGATCTCCCTACCATCAAGAAAACATTTCTCTTCACTGCCATTAAGAAGTAAAATAAAGGGGATTGCCACTTTGAATGGAAGTCTTCTGCACTTATATGTCAGCATTTAATTATTTGTCATATAAAATTATCCATCCTGTGTGTGTGCACTTGTGTGTCTGTGTGAGCACACTTGGTGCATACACATGTGGAAGGTAGACACTGGATATCTTTCTTATTGCTTTCCATCTTAATTTTTAAAATTTAATTTTTATTTTTCAAGTACCTTTTATTAATTCTTTTAGAATGTCAAAGTACTTTTTTCCTTATCTAAATTATCATTTTTGCAATTTTTAAAAAATAATATATAATCATGTATTTTCCCTTGGGCCCCTCCCATATTCCCCCCTCCTTCTCAAACTCATGGCAGCTTTTTCTGGAATTATTACTAGTCATAAGTATATTATTGGGATCTGCTGAGTATGTTTAGTGTTACTTGTATGCACGTGGTTTTAGGGCTGACTGATTCATTCCTGTCCTTATGTTTGTGCTTGTGTGTGTAGCCCACACGTGTGTGTGTAGGTACGTGGACACCAGGGACACCAGAAGAAGATGTCAGGTCCCCTGGAGCTGGAGTCATGGGTAGATGTGAGCTGCCTGATGCGGGTGCTGGGAACCAAGCTTAGGTCCCCTGTGAGAGCAGGGAGTCCTCTTACCCACTCTGCCATCTCTCAGCCCAGGACAAACCCTGTTTTTCAGGTCCTGTTATGTGATTGCATAAAGTTCATGATTAAGCAGGACTTTTGAGTTTTGTCTGCCGATAAGAACCACAGATCTCTGATAACAGGAGAAGGCACCACTTTGTCTAATTTGGATTTCATACTGGCAAATTTACTTAGACTTTTTTTTTAATCCCCAATTCTATTTAAAGTTCTTGCTATAATATATAATTTAAGACAAATAAGGAGGAAAATTCCTATGCATGTTTCTTGTGTATAGCCCTTTGATGGCTTTTCCGGGCTCACAATTTTTAATTCTCTTATGAGGTCTATGGCTTCCCTTTTAGCTGCTCTTGATCGAATATTTAGGAATCTTTCTTGCTTTCTTTCTGTCTTTCTTTCTTTCCTTTTTCTTCCTTCCTCCCTTTCTTTCTTTAAAGATTTATTTATTCTATGTATATGAGTAAGTTGTAGCTGTCTCCAGACACACCAGAAGAAGCCATCAGATCCCATTATAGATGGTTGTGAGCCACCATGTAGTTGGTGGGAATTGAACTCAGGACTTCTGGAAGAGCAGCCAGTGTTCGTAACCATTTAGCCATCTCTCCAGCCCGGGAATATTTCTTCCAAGTGACTTTTATCACAGGAAAAAAAAATCTCAGGAGAGAGTGGACAGAGCAGTTAACAGTTTCATAGAACAAATCAGTGAAGCACTCTGGCTAAAGTAGTGCTCTCTCATTATCCAGAAAAGTGTGGCCAAAGAATGGGGAATCCCAGTATAAATGAGCCCCGGCCAGTAGAAGGTTAGAAGGGGCATAGAAAGATGGTGACTTCTCAGCCCTGGGAGGACAAGCTGAACAGCAGTGGATATGCTTCATCTTCATCGGGAATCCATCTCTCAGGGTCCTCTGAGACTGCTTCAGTTTGCATTTCCTTCGAAGTCACTGAAATCCATGAAGGTCAAGTAAGTTCTCTAAAATGGTGTGGTGCTTGCTTGTAGTTAGCATGTATGTCCTTTAGGTCATCTCCGGTTACTTATCATACCTAACAGTATGAATGCTGTGTAAGCAGCTGGTAGACTGCCTTGTAGGAGGAATAAGGACCAGAAACATTAGTCAGGATGTTGTTTGAAACAATGTACTTTCCAACGTTGTTTGGATCCATGGGGGCGGCTGCATCTGAGAAATGGAGCAACAGGCAGGGAGGGATCATGGGAGAAGGAAGACCTGACTGCTGCCCAGCAGTGAAGGAGAGAAGTGGAGCAAGACTATTACACTGGGAACGGACTGTGGCTTTGGGTAGGAGGAGAGACTTGTTTAAGTACTTTTGGAGCAGAGAATTCAAGAGAAGGCGGCACCACGGCTGTTCAGGTGCCTTCGAGATAACAAGTTTTAAATGTCAACAAGGAAGGCCTGATTTCCTAAAAACTAGAAAGCATTGTATTGGCTGAAAGTCCCGGAGGGTCCCCTGTGAGGGCCTCCCTCCCACACACCCCTGTGGGCTGTAATTGGCTGCAGGTTTTCCCCTGGCAGCTAGCCACTGGGACCCGGCTGAGCTGACTTCCACTTGGCGTTAGGGTGTACTTACATTGGCCAGTGGACTGTTTTGGGAACCAGCCAGTGATGATGGAAGGGAAAGCAGCCCCAAGGGCCTGTGGTGTCGGAGGGGGCAGCATCTCTTAGTACTTATAGAGCTTGGCCATCTTGGAACTCTGATTCAACACTGAAAATGGAAAACACTGATACTGTTGAAGCTTGTTTGATGACTCTTTTCCTTCTTTCTTTCCTTCCTTCCTTCCTTCCTTCCTTCCTTCCTTCCTTCCTTCCTTCCTTCCTCCCTCCCTCCCTCCCTCCCTCCCTCCCTCCCTCCCTCCCTTCCTTCCTTCCTTCCTTCTTCTCTTCTTCCCTCCCTTCCCTCTTTCCTTCTTCCTCATCCTTTCTTTCTCCCTCCCTTTATTTATTTTAAAACAAGTTATTAGGTAGCATGGGCTGCTCTCAAACCTACTGTATAGCTGAGGATAGCTTTGAATTCCCAGCCTTCCTGTCTCTCCCTCCCAGGTGTTGACATTTTAGGCATATGCAGTGACTATATCATGGCTGGCCAACTTCTTCCATTTGAAGAATATTTCTTTTTATTTTATGTTTGTGAGTATTTGTCTGTATATCTGAGTGTGCAGCACATGCATACAATGACTGTGGGGGCCAGCAGAGGGCATAGAATCCCCTGGAATTGGAGTTAGAGATGGTTGTGAGTTGTCGTATGGGTGGTGGGAACTGAACCTGGGTCCTCTGGAAGAGCAGACAAGTGCTTTTAATGGCTGAGTCATCTCTTTAGCCCTATCTATCTAATCTAATCTATCTCTCTATCTCTATATCCATCCATTTATCATCTATTTATGTATCATCTGTCTGTCTGTCTGTTTGTCTGGCATTGTGTGGTGTTGTGTGTGTTCAGATAGTGTGGTGTGCATGTGGAGAACAGAGGACAACCCTGTAGGGTGGCTTCTCTTCTCAAGTCTTCATATGACGAGACTCCAGTCTTCGGGCTTGTTCAGCAAGCACTTCTACCCAACGAGCTATCTCACTAGTTCTTTTCTAGCTAAGTCTTGTAGTTGGCTTGCTTGGGATACATGGAGTAGGTGTTCAGGGAGAGACGTAATTGCAAGTTGTGGGGAAAGTCATTGGTTGTTTTCATTGGTGCTAACAGGTGTGATCACTATGGTTTTCTGGCATTTCCTAAAGGTGAGTGCTGCTTCTAATTCCTCGATGACTAGTTAGCCAGGCTAGACTTTGCTCAGATCAGCTACTGAGCAGACTGTTATTTTGTGACTTGCTGTCCTTGAGCCCCTGTCTGGGGTATGAGGCTGTAGGGTGGGAGGGTTCAGGATTTCTGTTCTTGTTTTTCACTCTGCTACCAAGTTTAGAGTCCTGTCAACTCCACCTTGCCCTTCATCTGCCCCCTGTTTGGGCTTGGGAGTTTATAGAATATAATTCGTTGAAACCCTGTTTCCCCAAATAGGACAAGTGTTTTAATTGAAGTCAGGCTAACACCTAGGGTGACAGAATCTTCCCCCTATACCCTGTTGGCACACAGAGAGAACTCACACAGCCAAAGAATGGTGTGAAACTGTGTCCCCAAAGCATGTCCATTGGGATAAGGCAGATGCCCTGTTGGATGCCCAGTGAGGCAGCTCCCTTGCCAAGTTCTGTTGTTCTGTTTGGTCCCAGGCCAGATGGCATCTTAGCGGGTGGACCATCAACCCAGGCCTTTCTTCAGCCTCCCCAGGTCTAGGGTAAAATGCCCAGCTGTCTCTTCCCTTGTATGAGTGAGCCTGTGCAAACACTAATTGCCCTTACTGTTACTTAATATTTACATAGCTTTGTTTACATTTGTAACTGTAGTTCCTAGGATAGGGGTGTATTTGGATTATAAAGGCATTGAGTTGCTTGGTTAAAGTAGGTAGAACCCATTTACCAGCAATTCGGCAAGATGTAAGGGCTTCCTGAATGGGCACAGAGGAATTGGGCAGATCTAAACCAGCAGACTGCCATTGTTAGACACACCCTTACTGAGCCTGTACAGATCAAATAGTCTCAGGACCTGTTATCATGATAGCCACGAGACAGGAACACACAAAAGGCTCTCCCTTGAGTATAAAAGTATCCCCCAAATCTCATAATTCCTGGACTTTTGTGCTTGGGTTATATTATTATTACATTGAATTATAATAACAGTATCTATACCTGGTATACCTATTGACTTCTGGTCTCCTTGTAGTCAGAGACACATGAAAAAGCCATCAAGGAAAAATCTCCCCCCCCTCAAAGGAACCAAGATTATTATACGGGATTCCTTCGCATCCCCAAACGGCAGCTTGGGTTTCTGTGATTTGGTATAAGTAACATAAGCAAGACTCAGTGCTCTCAGTAAATGGTGGAATACCCTGCACATACCCCTTCTCCCGTCCTGCAGTCCAAGTGACACAGCCTCTGTTGCTGGCACCCTTAGGAAGGTCTTGGCTCTTGCCCTCCCTTCCTGTGGAGCCTTATGAAGAAAGGAGATCCAGATGCTAAAGTATTTAAAGCCATTAGGTGCCCAAACAAAACAAAACAAAAAACAAAAAACAAAAGTGGAAGAGAGGACCGGACATGAAGGTTTAGATACATGCTATAATTAACGAATTACCTTTCCTTCTGTCATTACTAACATCACCACCGCTAAGTTCATGACCGCTTGGGTCGTCACACTTCTCGTGCCCATGCCTGTCGGCTCCTGACTGTGAGTAGGGGATCACACTTAGCTGCCATGCAGGGCTTTCTTTTCCTTAGATAACCTGAGACCTCAGAAATGCTCCTGGCTCCATTGCTGAACATTGCTTTTCTTTTACTACTGGGAGTATTTGGTTCTTATTCAAAGATGAGGTTATGGGTCCCACCCAGCCTGGGGGGGAATTTTAAATGCCCAATTAAGAGCTTCTATTTAAAATAAACAATTATGAGTATGCTTGTTTTTTTTTTATTGTGTGTTGATCTGTGTACCACATACATGTGCGTGCAGTCTCTGAAGAGGCCAGAACAGGGTATGTAACTTCCTGGGCCTGGAGTTGTAAGCTGCCACACAGGTGGGTGCTGGGAACTGAATCTGGGTCTTCTGCACAAGCAGCCAGCTCTGTTCCCAATTACTCTTAATTACATCAGGCTCTTAACTACTGAGCCATCTCACCCCAGGAGCTTCTGTCTAGACAGTTACAGTGGCTCTTGCTGATAGGTTTTTAGCCTTGTGTCTTGATCTGGTTCCTGGGTCTCTGTCTTGATTTGATGGAATTCTGAACTGTATGGTAGACCCAGGCAGTTCAAGAATTCTCCCTGTTGACTCTTGGCTTTAGAAACCTTCCTAGACTCCCTTAGTTCCTGTTGATATCCTAAGCGTTCCTACCCCAGCCTCCTTCCACACTGGACACTTCAGATGCAATCCCTTGAGTCTCAGTTTCACCAACAGCCATCTAGTTAGGTAGCATCTCCATAATGTCTGAATTGTGGGATTTTTATGGAATAATACTGAGGAGGGGAGAGGGAAAGGACAGGGACGAAGCATAGGAGAGATTGGCAGTGTGAGGCTAATCTTCATTGACAACTTGATGGGATGTACAGTCACCATGGAAACACCCCTGGCTAAGCCTATGGAGGTGTTTTCAGAATTTTACCCGAACAGAGCAGATCTCTTGGTCTAGGCTGGGGTCCTAGACTGAATAAAGGGGAGTCAAGCTGAGTACCAGCGTTCGTCTCTCTTTGCTTCCTGGCTGTGGGTGCAGGGTGACAGCTGGGTACAGCTGCCTCCTGCTCCTCCTGCCTTGACTTCCAGCAGTGGTGGACTGTGTCACTTTAAACTGTAAGCTGGAAGGAAATCTTTACATCCTAAGTTGCAAAGCATTTGTACACACACACACACACACAAGACACAGACACAAATATAAAAAGTGGCTGCATTCATGAGACATGTTGTCGCACTTGAACTGTGGCTCTGTAACTAGTATCTGAAGATGTGTCTGCATTTAGCCACTGTGGGTGCGCATTTGCTGCATGAGAATGCGGAAGGAGCCTGCATTAATGGGTTTGACCAGAAGGACATGAGCGTTTAAGGACTGGACTGCTTGTCAATGCAAGGCACACATTGCTATAGCCCCGCATACCTCGGGCTGAATGAACGAATACACATTGGAGTGTGGCGGTGGGCATGTGAATGCTGGAGTCAGGCTCGCTCCTTGTCGTTTGAGGATTGACTGTGACCACGAAATCTTTTCTCCTCTTCCTGTCTGTTCTTGGAGTGAGCACTCTTATTTAAAAATGCAGGGCTTAGAGTGGGAGGAGGGTGCAGGGATGGTGGTTCTCAGAGAGGAAACCTTGAAGGGGGATACCATTTGAAATGTAAATAAAATAACCAATAAAAAGTTTTTTTAAATGCAGGTCTTTTTAAGATATAAGCACTCATAAAGCCCAGGGTCTGAATTGGTGGCTATGACCTGACATATGCCTCTATAAATTGCTCAAGTGGATAGCTGATGTGTTGACACATGGATGCTGGAAGTCTGCTTCTACTCAATGCCACTTGAATAGATGTTGTGGTTATAAGTACCCTGTTCTTTAAGTACACGTGATGAAATACATCCATGGGTTCGAGTCTTGAAGACAAGGGGTTAATCGCTGCTGGAGCTTCTTCAATGCAGAACTCAGGGGGACTTTGTAGGTGGCAGACTCACCTCTGCCTGTGCTTGAATCTCTGTGCTGTAGCCGGGCCCATCTGATATATATATATATATATATATATATATATATATATATATATATATATATATACATACACTTATTCGTTATTCATTAATTAATTTGAGACAGTGTCTTATGTAGCCCAAGCTGGTCTCACACTAGCTGGACTTGAACTTGTGATCTGGTCACCTCCACTTTCCCAAATGCTGGGATTACAGGCATTGACCACCATATCCAGCCAACTGGGTCTGTTTTAGGCCATAAAAAATGTTTACTTTCCAAATGTTGACATTATAGGAAAGTGAAAGGTACTTATTACATGACCCGTGATCAAGTCAAGGGGGAGAGTTTTATCTCCATGGACATAGGTGAAGTCATTTCACTTTTAAGTTTATAGTCATCAACTCTTTGAACTTCTTATGGAGTCATATTCTACCAGATGATAGTGAGAATTGTTTCATATGAAATAGAAGTTGTTTTGAGGTGAGTGTGTGTGTGTGTGCATGTGTATGTGTGTATGTGTATGTATGTGTATATGTGCATGTATGTGTGTATATGCGTGTGTGTGCATGTGTATGTGTGTATGTGTGTATATGTGTGTGTGCATGTGTATGTGTGTATGTGCATGTATGTGTGTGTATATGTGTGTATGTGCATGTGTATGTATGTATGTGTGTGTATATGTGTGTGTGCATGTGTGTATGTGCATGTATGTGTGTATGTGTGTATATGTGTGTGTGCATGTGTATGTGTGTATGTGCATGTATGTGTGTGTATATGTGTGTGTGCATGTGTATGTGTGTATGTGCATGTATGTGTGTATGTGTGTGTATATGTGTGTGTGCATGTGTATGTGTGTATGTGCATGTATGTGTGTGTATATGTGTGTGTGCATGTGTATGTGTGTATGTGCATGTATGTGTGTATGTGTGTGTATATGTGTGTGTGCATGTGTATGTGTGTATGTGCATGTATGTGTGTATATGTGCATGTATGTGTGTGTATGTGTGTGTGTGTGTGTGTGCATGTGCATATATACATACATGCTTGCCATGAGACAGAGTGTAAAGCCAGGCTGGCTCATCGAGAACAATGCTTCTGCCAGGTATGAACTAACACTGGAGTTAGAATCAGAGCAGTGCCCTGGCACTCACACATGGTGGCAGGTGGGTACTCAACAGGAAGGGAGGCCGTTGTCAGTGATGGCTCTTTGGCATCTTCTAGTCTTCATCCCAGCACCCAGCAGGTTGGAGGCAGGTGTCGCCCAGCAGGGAGAATCAGAAGGTGGTTATTATCTGAAACCTTGGACCTAAGGGGGAAAAGACACAAGGCTTGAAGTTTCTGAAACACAAATACTCAATGGTAGGAGATTCCCATTTCCTAGAGGAACAGTACAGTCTGCCTGACATTTTCCAAGCACAGCTGACCCCTATACGCTGTCAGAAGGCAAGAAATAAAGGAGACTATAGTGATTCACCATCTCCATGTGTAACGATGACCACCTCAGAATTCGGTGTCCATTCTGATAATGAGCAGCGTGTGGTACCCTGGCTGCCTTGGTCAGGTTGGTCTTTCTCCTGCCATTATCATTATGCTGTCGTCAAATATTTACTGAGTCCTTGCTGTGAACTCATCTCAGTTCCAGGAAGCACAGAAAAGATAAATAAGTGAAAGATGTGGTTTCTTTTAGGGAAGTTGTTTTGTGTAAAGACTTAACTTAGCACTAGGGAAGTTAAGTGATTTATTCTTTCAGTGCATGTGCAACTGCATATGGACCGGTGAGTGCCGGATTGCTGGGCTCTGTATTTCAGAAATAGAGTTGGATGTGTGCTTTCTGCTCTTTGTTATCATCAGGAGTGGTGATGGCAAATCAATTGGCTTTTATTTATTTTTTCATTGCTTTGACCAAAATATATGAGAAATAACTTAAATCAAGAAGGGTTTATGCTTTTTGAATGGTTCAAGACCCATTGTGGGCTTGGGCTTGGGGTGACAGCAGGAGGTGGAGGTGTCTGGTCACATATAATTGGGAAGCAGAGAGCAGACAGGACGTGGAGCCGGGATATAAGACATCAAGATCCACCACCAGGGACCCACTTTCTCTGATGAGGCTCTACCTCCTAAAAGTTCTACAACTTTCTCAAACAGCACCACCAGCTAAGGACTATGTGATTGAACATTGGAGACCACTGGGGATGTTTCACAGTCAAAACACAATAAGCAGATGAGAATTTTGATGGCTTATGATACATGGCCTGTCAATGAAATACCACAGGCGGAAATGATAATAGTAACATACTGTGTTGAAATAACGGGACACTGTCAGAACCTAAAATAAAAAGATGTAGGTCTAAAAAAATATCTCATTTGTAAGGACAACTCCATGCAGATTTACAGATTCAGTTGTGTATGTGTGGGGTGTGGGGTTGGGTGGATGTACGATTATATGTGCATGTGTGGAGGCTTGAAGTTAATATAGGATTTCTTCTTCAATGGGTTACCATCTTATCTTTTGAGATGGAAGCTCTCACTGAACCTGGTGGTTACCACTTGGCTAGACTGGCTGCCTAGGAGCTCCTGGCATCCCCCTGTCTCTGCCTTTCGTCCATGGATACAGGTGGGTATATCACACCTTACCACCTTACATGGGCGGAGAGATCAAACTTTGATCCTCATGCTGTCATGAAAATCTTTGCCTCTGGAGCCATCTCTCCAACTTGAATGATGCCCTTTCCAGTGCTTATTTCTTACGTTGCTTGTCAGTGGTAGCCTTGAGTATAATCACAGACAGACATACAATCTATACATTCCATAAACCATGGGAGCCCTTGCAAGTCATCTCTTCCAAAGGAGCACTGATGCAGATCTGGGAGTGGTATGTGAACGTTACCTTCTCTTTCTGGGATAGGCTAGCATTCCTTCAGCACTTGCTCTCTCAGGAGCTCCACAGGACCCTCACAGGAATATGCAGTACTGATGTTCTGCGTGACAGAAGCAAGACCATCTTGCAGTTTTTGATAGCAGGTGTCAGTGTTGCCATTCCATCATAAAAACTGGGAAGTCAGATTTTTTACCCCCTCCTCCATCACTGGGTATTTATACTTCCTCAAGAAGAAAGTTTGGAAGAAAAGAAAAATGGAGTCTGTCGTGTGTCGTATCTTTACATGTGATGAACATGTTGGGCGATAGAGTCACGTATCTGATGTTTTAAACCAGTTGGAGGCATTTTTTTTTAATCAAATGGAGATAATATCAATAACTTGCCTATTTGCTTATTCTTCTTGCCTACAATGTTCAGTTCCATAAGCAAAAAATACCAAGGGAGCTGTGGGTTTTCCTCCCTGGAGATCTCTGTAAAGAGGTGTTTAAGCACTTAGCTGCCTGAAATAATTGTATGGTGTTTTGTGTGTCTCACTTAAACAACACAAGGCAAGATGTATGGAAACTTAGAAAGTGGGTATGGTGGAAGAGAGGTCTTTCTGCTCCAAGCTTCTCCACTTCACCACTGGGTACATTACTTTGATAATAGAAAATAAAAGAACCGCTTAGAATGGGTGAACATTAGACTGACTACAGCTTACATAATGTCTCAGTTTCTTTTTGTGTGGCACTTTGCAGTTTTCAAGACATTGTGTACTGTGATGCCACAGTGGGCTTGTGACAGTGACCTGGTCAAGAGGGACTCCCAGGGTGAGAGGCCATGAGTCTTGATGTTAACTGTGGGTTATGCAGTGATGGAATCGGGAACAGGCCTCTTAACAGCAACTTCCGCGCCATCCTGGGTGTGAATGATGTGCTACAGCCTTTCCTGAAATATGATTATTTGTCCTGCGCAGCGTGAAATTCAGGCCCCTGAAGACTCTGGTTGCCAGATGATACCTCTCTTCCACTGATTTTTTTTTTTATTATTATAAATCTACTGACTCCTGGGGAAGAGAATATTTGGGAAGCTCTCCCCTGATTATCATTCCCCCCACCTCTCTCCCCATCTCCCTTTTCCCCTCCCTGTCGTTCTTTATATTTTTAAATTTTGTTAATGATCATTCAGTTTCCCAGTGCCATCTGTGTGACCCTGGATTGCAGTGGTCTGCTGGAGCCTGGCGGGGTCACCAGTGTGTACAACTGAAGGCAGTGAGTCCTCTCCTTGGATATATGTGCAGGAACTAACTCACAAGTGAGGTGAGGTTCTCTGAGGTCTTCCTCCATCCTTGCAGTCTTCTGCAGTTGCAGTGGGTTTGTGAGAACAGAGGCTTGCTCAGAACATGGCCCCTTTGCAACGCTTCTCCATGCCTTTTGGCTCTTTCCTTCTTTCTAGCCCTCTACTGTAGTGTTCTCTGAGCCTTAGCAGGGATGGTGTCAACGTTGTCGTCGTTGGTCGTGGTCATCGTCGTCATCTTAGTTACTTTTCTGTTGCTGTGATAAAACACTATAACCAAGGCAACTTACAATAGAAAGCATTTAATTTGGGACTTGCAGTTTCCAGAGGTTAGACTTCATGACCATCATGGCTGGGAACATGGCAGTGAGCAAGCAGTCATGGTGCTCTTGCAGGAACTGAGAACTCATGTTTTGAGACACAACCATGAGGCAGGGATGGGGAAAGGTGCTAGTCTTTTGAAACCTCAAAGCCTGCCCCCATTGTTGTGAACCTCCTCCAACAAGGCTATGTCTCCTCCAACAAGCGCACACACCTCCTCCAACAAGGCCACACCTCCTCCAACAAGGCCACACTTCCTCCAACATGGCCACACCTCCTCCAACATGGCCACACTTCCTTCAACAAGACCACACCTCCTCCAACAAGACCACACCTCCTCCAAGGCCACACCTCCTCCAACATGGCCACACCTCCAACAAGACCACACCCAAAGAGGCCACACCTCCCTAACAGAGCCGTACCTCCCCCAACAAGGCAACATCTCCAACAAAAGCCATGCTTCCTCTGACAATGCTCCACCTCTTCCAACAAGGTTTCCTTTCTTCCAAAAGGCCTCCTCTCCTTAACAAGGCCATACCTTCTAATCCTTCCCAAATGGTTTTAAGTGACCTGGAGACCCATCATCAAACAGCCTACAGGATGCTTTTTCATTCAGTCTTGTTTAGGGCTGAGCGCCCACCTACTGCTCGTTCCCTGTGCAGCCACTGCGTTTCCCACCCTTCAGCTCCTCCCATTCATGATGGCTGAGCACAGCCTTCATTAGTCCGGAGCCAGCTGCAGTGTTCATGGAGAGCCACTCTCTTAACTAACATAGTGTTGTTCACATACAAGGGAGTTTTCAGCACAGTTCCTCACAAAGATAATTTAGCCTACAACACTTCTAAATTGGTACCTTTCAAATTAACCAGCTACTGATTTAAACAAAAATGTGTTTTAATGTTTAAAAATGATCAGAGTGAGCTTGTTCGTCAGTAAGTACTTTTACATAACCACACCAACTACGTTCATTATCCACTTCAATTCGGTATCAGTAAATTGGTCTGTGTACTTCAGAGAACCAGATAAAACTGCTTCATTAGCCAAGCTCTTACATTAGAACAGAGAAGATTCAGAGTTAACAGGATCAAATGTGTTTGGCAATTGAAAATCTCTATGAAGAAAAAGCTACCGTGTGATAGAAGGTTACCGGAGTAGGTGGAAGGTTACCAGAGGAGGCATCCCTTGTGGAGGTTAGCTCAGACGGTTTGATTTCAGAAGCTACATTCTTTGTTTCTCACTCTGACCAGTGCAGGCAGTGCTGAAGAAAACAGCCCTGTTAACCCAGCTGTTTGAGGACTTGGAGGGGACTTGGGGGAAGCTGTTTCCGAACAGCGTCCACTGTTACCCTGACCGCCTTGATACAGGAGCTCCTGAGAGCAGATGGATGTGACCCACCCCAGGTCCATCTCGCCTGAGTCTGAGAGGCCAGATTATCCTGGACCTGGACTGCAGGCTCCAGAGTATCCTAGTTTCATTTCTATTGCTGTGATAGGATGCCCTGACAAAAATCACCCTAAGGGAGAAACATTGGTGGTGGATTTGACTGACAATTTCTGGTCCTGCTCCACCCATCACTCCAGGGCAGGGAGTCTCAGGTGTACTGGGATCCAGTCACATTCCCATCTGAAAGGAACAGCAGAGAGAAGCAAAGGCATGCATTCTCAGTACTCAGCCTACATTTGTTTACTGGTACACAGACCGGAGCCCAGGGAATGGTGACGCCCACAGTAGGCTTGTTCTCACTTCAAGTCTGCTAATGAAAAGAGCTTCCCAACCTATCCGAGCATTCCCTCACTGAGAATCTCTGGATAATTCTAGGGTGGTTCAGGTTGGCAATCAGAACTAATCACTCTGGGCGAGATAACTTGTTTTGCCCAAGAATAGGGCACTCTAGAAAGCGGGGTGGGGGTGGGGATAACTTAATTACTTAAACATTGCCATCTGGAAGGTTTTTATTATTATTATTGTTTTGAGACAGGGTCTTCCTGTGTCCGTAGGTAGTGATATGAAGTAGCTTTCCAGATGCTAAGTTAGACTTTGCAGATCAGATCACAAGGCCTGCCTAGAAAGACAGGGTGCCCTCTACAGCAATAACAACAACAAATCCCTACACACAGCTGCCGGGGACTGTTTAATTCTGTGACTGATGCTTTGAGAAGAAAATAAAAATAAAAACCACCGCCAACAAAATGTTATTAGATGTGTCACCAAATGAGATCCCTGGTTAAGGAACTGGTATTGACTGGCTTACCTCTGAAAGACCTTTGCTAGCCTCATTGTCTGGTGGATAATTTTTCCTGATAGAAATATCAGCAGGCTCTGCAGTTCCATCACTCATGGCCACGGTGGCTTTGCGAGGTGGTATAACATGAGCACATTGCCTGTCATCACTGTGGTGTGGGGTAGCAGGGTTAGCCGGTTTTATTTGTCATAGCCGTTCATTTGTTGTTCTAAAACCATATTCTTCCGTTGATCCCTCTCTTCCTCCCTTCTCTTCCTTTCTCTTCCTTCCTCCTCCCCTCCTCCACTGCCTCTCCCCTTCTCCTATTCCCTCCTTCTCTCTCCTCCCCCCTTCCCATCTCTTCCTTCTCTTTTTGTCCCCCACACCACCAGAGGTGGTTTACTTTTATCTTTTATTCTCATGGATCCAAGGTTGGCCTTGAACTCTCTGTGTAACCCAGAACCCCGGCTATTCCGGCCTCAGCCGCCCTTGTGCTGGGATTATTGGTAGACAGTGCCACACTTGGCAGCTAAAATTGAGTCCAACAGCAGATGATGTTTCTCTTCAAGGCTGGAGAAACATCCTTAGTACTCAGCCTACATTTGTTTACTGGTACACAGACTGGAGCCCAGGGAATGGTGACGCCCACAGTAAGCGTGTTCTCACTTCAAGTCTACTAATGAAACGAGCTTCCCCCTCATCCACTGACCAACCAACCTATCCGAGCATTCCCTCACTGAGAATCTCTGTCTGGATGATTCCCTGAGCCCTTTATCATGACTGTTGCAATCTTGTTCGTGTGTAAGGGTTTGAAGGTGACTAAATGGAGCCCTGTATTTTGTTAGCAGTCAAGTCACAAAGTCCAGGCTCTGAGTGGCCTGCAGTGTCTAACACAGAGTGTGCCCCATTTGGCTCTCTGTCCTCCGTGTAACTCAGCCTCAGCCCTCTGTGGTGAGGATGGGCATTTCCAGGCTTGAGGTTCCGCACTGGCGTGAGATGGCCAACCCTGAGGTCTTTTGCGGTGTCTTCTGTGATGTCTGCACATTTGCACGGGTGAGCTTCCCTCTTCCAGGCTGTTCTCAGACGAGGCCTGGAGCATATTGAATGATGAACACCCTGTGGTGAGCAGTGAGGTGTTTTAAAGGTGTGTGCTTAGAGCCAGCTGAGGCAGTTATCATTTCTTCTGTATGTACTATTAAAAATAGTGAATGGCTCAGGTGTTCATTTAGTCCACAAATGAGTCTGTGTGTGTCTGTGTGTGTCTCTGTGTGTGTATGTGTGTGTGTGTGTGTGTATGTGTGTGTTCATCCTTAAATGCATGGACACCAAGGGTCAGCATTGTGTGACTTCCTTCAGTACACCAACCTGAGTATTTTTTAGACAGGGCCTCTTACCGAACCTGGAGCTGGCCATTTTTCTGCTAGCCTGGCTGGCCGGAGAGTGCTGGAGTCCCTTCCTCCCCAGGGCTGAGGATCTGGGCATGCTCCATGTGCTTGCTGGGGATCCAAACTCAGTTCCTCACATTTGGGTAGCAGGTACTTTACCTACTGAGCATGCCCCTGCCTCTCACACACAGGAAGCACTATTTACTAACTCTGTGTGTGGGATCTTCCTATGCCCAGGCTTGCACTTGTGCCTTGTTTTTGTAATGATCTGCCCAAGCTTCAAGTCCCAACCACTGAGTTGCAAGATACAGAAGTCTCCATTTGTTAGTTTTCCTCCTCTCCAGAATAGAATAGTAGCAGTATTTATCACCATGCACTTGTAAGAAATCAAATTGTTAAGGATGTAAAGGACTTTGGAATGAGCCTGGCATCTAACAACACTACACGTTAGAAAAGGAAAGAGGGAATTTGTCTGGATTTTGCTGTGAGCAGTACCTGGGGTCAGCAAGTCCTCGAGTGCTAACCTGTACTCCACTGGCCAGCTTGCTGAACTCTCCTGCTGATGGTGTCCACCTTCAGCTAATTACTTTAAAGGCTGGTGGAATGAGGAAGAATTAGAGGATGTCTAGGCTATCCCATCGGGAGAAATAGGAAGGGACCAGGTCTTTTTGTTTTATAAGTGATGTTTCTGTGAGTGACCAGCACTGTGTAGGTGACGCCTTCCATCTCCTTGGTCACTAAATCTAAATGTCGATCATCCCTGAGCCACAATATGATGTGAGTGGTTCGATTGGTCTCTGTCTAGAGCAGCCCATGGTTTCCCATGGCCTTTGCCTTGAAAGTTGATAGATGGTAAGTCAACACCCCTCTCCCATTGTCATCACAGAAGAAAGGTTCTGTGATTGTCATCACAGAAGTAGAAGGGCTGCAACAAAATGAAAATACGCAGAGCCCAGGGAAGGGAAGTCATTCTCTTGTGTAGACTGACCACCGAATTTGCTGGTGGCCAATCTTCAAACAACAGCATCAGAGTTTCCTGGGGATCTGAATTGGGAATGTCAGAGAACCTCCCTGAGACACTCACTGTGATATATTATGTCATTGTTCCCTTCAGAGAGTCACCTAAGTAATCCATCTCCAAGTGTGTCCTTCAGGGTGTCCTGTAGATTTAATCCCATAGGACGGAAGCCACATGCTCAGTATGTGAGTGGTACCATACTATGGCTTGGAGTCTTAGACAATGCAAAGGTAACTTACTGTGAGAAAATGAGTTGATTACCAACACTCATCCGACTCCTGATATCTTGTGCAACATGGCCAGCCGCTCCATCCTTTTGCCACCAAACCTTCGCTACCATGACAGACGATGTTTTCAAACCGTGAGGCAAAATAAACCAGTCTTTCTTAAGCTGTGTTTATCAGAGCACTTAGAAAAGTAACCGGTATGCCAAACTAAAGGACTATGACCCCACCACCCCAACTCTTCTCTCTCTGTGCTCCCTAGGCACAGACCCTGATGTGAGGGAGTCCAGAAGTGGGGGTTATGTGTGAGCAGATGCTTTGATCGTTGTTCCGTTACATCACATCATGCATAGAATGCAAATTCAAAGGTAGTTATTAAAGGTGTCAGGGAAATGTGATGAAGCCCCTGCTTTTCTAAAAGCAGATCCCATGTCCCTGAGTGCAGGCTGGGCTGGTGCCTGCCTGTGCAGGTCACATTGGTGCAGGACAGTTTTTCAACCCTTCTCCCCTGGGAGAGGTCATGGGTGGAAGAGAGTCCAGCTCTGCTGCTCCCTCTGAGCTCGAGAGCCTCTCTCCCCTGTTAACTTTCTTGTCTGGAGTTCTTTTTGAACATAGAGGCCTCTGGATATACTTTTAAATGTTTCCTGCTTTTCTATGATATGGATATGTTCATATGTAGACATGTGAGCTGTTACCATACTTCCCATCTGCAGAATGGCCCCGTCTATTTTATGTATCTGGTAATGGAGGCTCAGCGTGTTGATTAGGGGGTGTCCTAAAGTCAGGCAGTAATTGACAGAGCTGAGATAGAACCTGGGAAAGACTAGTTCGCTCCTGAGTTCATGCTGTTTCTCTTGACATTAGCCAGAGTTCTGGCAGCCATCTAGGTCCTGGGGTAGCTTTGTACCTCACTTCAGAACTTTCTATCTAGTTAATCTAGTGTGGGTTCTTGCATGTGACCTACAGGATTTTTTTTCAGGATTAATTTTTTATTTGTAATTATGTATCTCTGTGCAGGTATATGCACAGGACTGCAGTTACCTGCAGAAGCCAGAGAGAGGGTCTGACCCCATGGAGTTACAGGCTGCAAGGCACCTGACATGGGTGTTGTCCTCTAGAAGAACAGCAAATGTTCTTAACCTCTGAGCCATTTCTCCAGGCCCATGATCTACAGTTTTTAAGACTTACATAGATTTTAGTCAGTACTAGACCTTTATTAAATGAGGTGCTATATCCACTAACTTGAGTTTATCTAGTCTTTGGATCCCAGGGTTTCTTCCTTTGAATGTGATTTCTATTCCCTGTCCTTGCTGCCTCCTGAGAGTTACATGTGCTGACTAGTGTTCTCTGTATGTCAGAGAACTGAGAAGGAAGAGTGACAGCTCCCACAAGGACACTAACGTTGTCTTTTAAAGGCTCATTAAAACACTTAAAATGACCTCAAGGGACCTTCAAAGGCTTTTGTGACAAGCTTTGTTTACTGGTATACTGCTGCATTAGAAGTCCCCTGACAGAAGCAGCCAATAGAGCTATGGAGATAGGGGCAGATGAGAAGGGATTTGTCTCACAAGGCTGGAGGCTGGGACAGCTCACCATGGGCCTCTTTGTATCAGAGAACCAAGGACACCACTAGCTGTGACAGTCCAGGTCCAGAGGCCTCAGCATTAGGAGAAGCCATTGCTGTAATATCTCAGACTATGGACTCCTGAGAGTCTGGTAGGGAAGGCCCAGGCCAGAGAATACGGAGTTCAGACATGCAAAGGCAGGGGAACATGGCCGTCCTGGATATGGAAGAGAGAGTTGGAACTGACTCTTCTACCTCAGTCTTCCATGTACACTTCTGTGGACTGGAGGGTGACTGTCTACAATCAGGGAAGATGGACCCCACTCAGCAGACTGACCTCCAGAATCATGCTCACTGGCGTGCTCAGAAATGTACTCCACAGCTAACTAGGTCTCCCTTAATACAGTGACGCTGGTACCTAAAGTTATCAATGTTCAGGAGCCTGTCATTCAGATCCCGTTCAATGACTTTGTCACTTTGAACAGGTTTTATAACCTCCTTAGACCTCAGCTCTTCAGTATAGCATGAGAGTACTGTGTACTCCCAGGTGGCTGGGTGACTAAGAAGGGGACATGATTTACAAGAGTCATGCGTGTGACATAATTCCCAGTGTATAAAATGCTACGAGGAATTAGCAGCTTGGATATAGTGACCTGAATAAGACCTGCACACAATAAAGCCAGGCAGCATTATATAGTGGAATGGGAGGGGCTCACGAGACTCCACCCCAGCTGAAGAGCTAATGACAGTGGGTGACTTATCTGGGGGAGGGGAGTCTGCTTTCCTTAAGGGTGTGTCTCCTGCTAAATGTGTGAGGCTGCCCTGCATGGACACACCCTCCATATGGACAGCACATTTTGGATTTGCTGGGCCATTAAAAAATAATGCATGAAGTTGGGAGGAGGTAGCGTGGGCCTAAGAGGAGTTGGGGGAGCAACTGAGGATGAAGGTGATCACAGGAATACATTGTATGCATTTGTGAGTAAACTGAAAATATTCTTACTAACGAAAAGCGAGTGTAAGTGCTGCATATTGAGTGCTCTGGGACTAGGAGACCTTGACTTTAGACTGTTCTGAGTGGGAATTAGCTGAAGAAAGTGTGGCCTCTGTGGACTGAGGGGCAGAGGTGAAACTCAGGTGAAGATCTCCTGAGATCCTAGCCTCAGATTGGTGGATCTCCACATGGACTATTTAATTATGCACTGCCTCCTGATTTTGTATTATGAGTCTTTTCTAATGCTATAATAAAGTCCCTGGGGTTGGACACCTTCTACATAAAGAGGCTTACTTAGTTCATCATTCTAGAGTTCAAGGTGGGACAGCCCCTTGATTTAGCCCCCAGTGGGGGGACTTATGACAAACTGTGTTACGATGGGAGGATTTGTGAGAGCGATTGTATAACAGGAAAGGGAGGCAGAGAGAGTCAGCTATCACACTAGTTCATTTCCTGAGAAGAGCCAGCTCCCGTCTGAAACCAGCATTTAACTCTACTGAGGGCAGGAATCTCCCCCTACCCCACTGACATAATTAACTTCCACTAAACTCTTAAAGGTGAACCACCAAACCTCTTGTCTGTGAGCATTTTGGAGACACAGTCAGACCATGTCCAATCCATAGCAGGTTCGACTCACAAGTCTTGGAGCGGATGTACTCATAGGTGGATCCCCCAAGCATTTATTAAGCACCTCCTGCTACCAGGCATCCTGCAGGGACTCTTATCACAAGAAAACATGGCTGTGTCTTGTTCTCTCCTTTTGGCATGTATCTGACTATGAAACAGATCTGTAAACAATGTTGCTACCACATGATAGAAATGCCCCTAGGAGTCAGGTCAAGTGGGCTCAGAGAAAGCTGTTTTGGGCTGATACTTTATTTCTGAAGGTGAGGAATTTCTAACAGTAGGAGGCTGGTCACTAAGTACAAAGAATTTTTTGGATAGGTTTTCATCTAGGTACCTTAGGTACTTTGAAATGGTAACTTTGGGTATCTGGAAGAAGAAGCTATCCTAGCTTGCTTTTCTGTTGCTGTGATGTAAGACACTGACCAAAAGCACCCTGGGGAGGAAAGGCTTTAGTTGGCTTAGATGTCTAGTCGTTGGAGGAAGGCAGGGCAGGGACACCTGCAGGAGCTGAGGCAGGAACCACGGTGGAAATCTGCTTGGTGACCAGTTCTCCCTCCTGTCTTCTCTCTTCTTCTCCCCTATTCTCCCCTCCTTTACTCTGTTCTTTTCTACTCAAATAACTTTCTTTTACAGCTCAGGACCACCAGAGTGGGCTGGGCTCTCCCACAACAATTATCAATAAAGAAGAAAATGCCCCAAAGACACTACCACTGATCTCTCATGGAGACAATTTTTCAGGTGAAGTTCTCTCCTCTCAGTTGTGTGAACATGACAGTTAAATCAGACATCACAGAAGCCAGTCTTTACATTTTTCTAGTGACATTTATGCATAGACTATGATTTAGATCAGTAAAATTACAGGACAAAATCTTGTTGGTTACTGAAAAATCTACTCTAGGTTGCAATATGCAAAAGGATTTCAGATGTGTTTCTTGATGTTCATTTACAACCATGGTGTTCTTGACATTTTAGAAGTGAGTCTGTAGTTAGCTAGCATAAAAATAATGTGAAATATCAAAAAAATAACTAGGTGCTGACAATGAGAAAATTGGCTATTAAATATTTAACACTAGGCACTCAGAATAATGTAGTTTATATAAAATATTAAAATATGTGAGATGTTTCATACATATAATGATCTATACTTAACCATGACCACACACCAGATGGTGAGAATCCTGGTGCTGGTCTCTGAATGCTGACTTACTAAATTGAATGCTACCTTGCAATACTGGCTGAAAGAAAGGTGTTTTCATCCTCACTTGCGGGTAAAGGATCTAGAACTTGCTTGAGGTAATAAAAAGCTCAAAGGTAATAAAACCAAAATTGAACTTCAAACTCTTCTTTTTTTTAACCGATTTATGCTCAATTCCATCTTGTCACCTGAGAATTTGAAATAATTTAATGGACATATCCATCATGCAGTCTTGAAGAATGTTAGGCATCATTTACCAATTAGTTCATCCTGTGTCCTTCAGTAGTGTATCCCATGCCGATAAAAGGTGAATAAAAACTTTGGAAATAAATGACACTCACAGGAGAGTGGGGTGGGGGTTGTTTGGTGATCAGGAACACTTGCTGCATTTGCATAAGGTCCAAATTTGGTTCCCAGCACCCACATTGTGTGGCTTACAACCATCCGTGACTCTCGCTTCAGATGATCTAGCGCCCTCTTCTGACCTCTGTGGGCACCTGTACTCACATGTACACATACTCCCATACAGATGTATACATGTATACATCTAGACAAACAATAAAAACAGATCCTTAAAAAACCAGTAACAGAACCAAGCCCCTAGAGCCTGGCAATTTTCTGATAGTTTTAAACAATGATTACTTTGCAGAGAAATTGCTATTTTGGTGTATTGTTATTACCAATAAAGACATTAGCAGTTAGTAGCAAATGAAATGTATCTTGTCAAACCAGCTATTATGAGAAATGCCTTCTCTCTGAGGCACTGGTTACTGTTGCTATTTAGTGAAAACAAGTATGTTACCTTCTGGGATCTGTTGGTTACATTTTAAATTAGTGTTTTTTAATGTTTCTATTATTCGTGAGGTACAAGTTTTGACATAATATTTTCTTGTTTTTTTAAAAGTATATCATTAAATATGTATGTGTATATAGTAGAATATATATATTATATATTTTATATATATATATATATTCATATATAGTAGAATAGTATAACAGACCATTGTAGCTTCAGTGGTTGCTAATCCTTTGCCCATCTTGCTTTGTTCCTGTCCTGCTTCAGGTTGTTGCATTGTTTGTTTGTGTCAAGGTCTCACCATGTAGCCCAGGTTGTTCTTGACCTTATCTCTCACCCTCCAAGTGCTGGAATTATAGCCAGGTGCACCACACTCAGCTATAAATTTGTTTATATCCTCCCTTACAATGTCAAGCAAATTTTAATCCTTAACTATATTAAATTAAATGCAGTGTCTGTTATGCCCCATACATTAATGCTTCTAAAAGATTTGACTGTAATTTCATTGTCATTGCCCAAATATTACTAGATGTTCAGTTAGTGTCCACCATGTGAGTAGTCTCACAGAGGTCATTTTGACATCGACTTCTAGTCAAAGTCTCAATAAAGAATCTCTTTGATAGAATGTATATGTCTCTCTGCATTCCCACCCATCCTTTATGCCCACACTCTGCTTGTGGAAGCAGCTTCATTTGCTCTGTGGTGTTTCCTAACAGCAGGTGATTGCAGTTTCCCTTTGAGTAGCTCAATTGTCCCTCTGTTGTGTAAATTTGTGCACATGGGTGGAGAAGTGGTAGAAAGATCCAGGATTGAAACCTAATTTCTGTTCTTTTTCTTTCCTATTTCCTTCTGTTCATCTCATTCTCTCTCTGTCTCTGTCTCTTTCTGTCTCTGTCTCTCTGTCTCTCTCCATCTCTCTGTCTCTGTCTGTCTGTCTGTCTGTCTCTCTCCATATTACTTCTTTTCTGCTGTTTCTTGCATTGTACTGTTCAGCTGATGCCACCTTCCTCAGGGTTGTGTTTCTGTAACAATCTCCTGAGGTTGTTTTTCTGTATCAGATAGATGATCTCTGCTCTTCGGCTTAAATACTCATGGGAGGTTGCAAATTCTGTTATAATAATCACCAAGTTTTCTCTCTCTCTCTCTCTTTTTTTTTAACCTGGAATACTTTCATATGAGACCTTACTCTTATTTAGTGTTTGTTTCAGTTTACAAAAAGGAAAATTGGATACATGCTCGATTCTTTCTTTCTGAGGTTTTAATGGTAGGAGCTGTTTGGGAAATATTGAAGTATTCATGAGAAGCATGGTAGGCTACAGAGTCATAGAGTGAAATTCTGTACACGTTTATTGGTAAATGATAAAACTGGAAAAGCATGGGCTTTGAAAGGAACATGAATAACAGCTCATAAGTCAGCTTGTCATGTATTGAGGAATGCAGCTTCGGAAAATGCAGCGGCCCTGTCACCTACTTAGTCAGCCCAGGACCTACCATGGGAGCATGCATTTGCAGACAGACTTTGCTGCCTTTGGCTCTGCAGTGACTAATGCCCCTTTAGACAAGTGACTTGATGTCTGTGCATCTCAGTTTGTCTTCTGTCACATTGGGCTAATTGAAGAGCTGCCTGCCCAGGGCTGTTGTCATGGTTGGTTAAAATCAAGCAGAGTGGACCCACACAGCGCATGCTCCACTCTGGACCCATACAGCACATGCTCCACTCTAGACCCACATAGCGCATGCTCCACTCTGGACCCACACAGCGCATGCTCCACTGTGGACCCACACAGCGCATGCTCCATGCCAGTTGCTTTGCAGAGTAAAGCCTCTAAGGCTCTTATTTCTTATGCTCCAGGCTGATTAACGTTACCGTTTTGCAACCTTTGAATTGAAAGGTTCAGACATTGAGTAGCAGTAGCTGTTAATGACTTTGATAGGCCAAATCTCATGCAGCCTCTTACTGATACTCTGTTATATTACCAGGAAAAATGAGCATTTATGTCTGTCTTTGACAGTATTTCTCACTGAGCTGTAAGCTATTTGGGGGGGGGGAAAACCTTATGATATAAAATGGTGTATAACACATTCACGATTCTAGTTATTGATCCTGAGTCATTAATATTTTCACTAACTATAGTAATGTTTCATTTTTCTTTTAGACTAGTAATATAATTGTAGATTCATAAGCAGGTAGATTCTGTTGATATCTAGCCACACAAATGAAAGCACGATTTTGAAATGTGAGAATTTGAGGATGGTAAAAGTCTTTGGATGTGCATGTGTGGTGTGCTTGTGCATGTAGTGTATTAAGTATCAACCTTGAATACTCTATGTTGCCTTTTTGACACAGAGATTCTGGACTAGCAGCTCCCTGAGTCAGGGAGACTGGCGGGCCAGCAAGTCTTCCTCTCCATCCTCATTACTGAGGCCACTAGCCTGTATCCAGCTCTCACATGGGTGCTGCTGGGGATTGAACTCAGTCCTTCATGCATGTGTGGCAAGCATCTCTATCACCTGAGCTATTTCCCCAGTCTCTGAAAATATGTTTTATAATACCATGTTACCACAACATCAGTGATTTTAATAACATGAAGTTTTGAAATAATGCTCTATAACTTAAATAACTTGGTTGCTTTGTTTATCTAAAGGCCTTGGGTTGAATACTCCTGTGCAGTTGTACATGGTGATATGTAAACAGGCCTTTTACTTATAATTGATAGACTACTAGGAAGTATTAAAATATGCTGAATAAAAATATCTGTTGCATTTAGTGTTAGACATGCATTCAAATCTTACTGTAGTTTGTGCAGAACCTCTCAGATCCTGTATGGATTTAATCAAGAGTGAATTCTTGTGTGATAAGCTTGGCCTGGTTCCCCACTCCTTGTCCTTTGCCCTGACCTTTATTTTGAATTTAGATAAAAAGAGAAGCACCAATGAATCATTTATATGATGCAAAGTAATTATTGCCTGGATATTTTTTTTCCAAAATGAGTATTTTACCGTTCATATTTTTATGTGCAGGCCAGCTATATGTGATCCAGCACACACTACATTGAAGTGGCAACACAAGAATCGGAGATTATTTTCATCTCTGAGGTGAGTCTTCTTGCAGAATAATTGGTCTCTTTTTCTGGAGATGTAACTCAGTTGGTGGAGTGCTTCCTTAGTGTGTACCAAGCCCTGGATTCCTTCCCCAGCACAGAACAGCATAAACCATTAGTTATTCGAACAGAGGGAGCTGGAGGCTGGAGGGTTTGAATACTGGCCTCTAAGATCTGGTTACACCCCCCTCCCCAACAGATCCTCATGCACACCAAGCGATGTATGTAAACCTTGCTCCCCAGTTTAAAACTATATTATTGGTTAAAATAAAATGATTGCAGCCACTTATGGGGGGTGGGAGAATAGAAGAGGAGGAGCTTGATTTAGTGAGCTGAGGGTCACAGGTCGGGAACCAGGAGCAAAAGAAGGGCGACAGAGAGAACAGAAGTTCCCCATTAGAAATGATGGGCCAGCAGCATGTGCCCGAGGGACATGGACCCTGAGGACAGGCTGGTAGAGCAGAATAGCCCAGGAGAAGCCCAGCAAGTATTTAGGTAATACAGTCAGGGAAGGAGCCAGTCCAGCGTTAGAGAATTAGACAATTGCCCAGTAATTGTGCTAACGCTTAATAAATAAATCATTTTACTCCCATTCATTTGGAAGCTAATGGGCATAGAAATAATTTAAGAATCTACAATTTTTGGCTAGATAGAAAGTTGGGCACACGGGAACCCTGCCTTGAAACATACAAGCCACCTGTGGTTTCTTTGTGTGAATGTGCTTTGAAGTCACTGAGGCTTCATTCATGAATCTGAGTTATTTCCACACCCCCATTACCCTCTCCCAGCCCGGCTCCCTCTCCCACTGAAGCCCTCTTCACACAAGTTTCCCCTCCTACTGTCATAATCTTTTGCGTGTGACCCACTGAGTTTAATTAGCGTGGCTTACATGAGTGTGGGTTACAGGGTATGTACTGGAGCGTGGACAATTATCACTGGCTACATCATCGAGGAAAGTGATACATCTTTCCTGGCAGTAGCCCGGAGCTGCTGAGCCCCCTCCCCCCTACTCCCTTCCATCCAGGAGGAAATGTGCAAGTTGATGGACCCAAACTTTGTTTCCTAAGGTCTTTGAAATGTACACTTCAATGTATCTTGTTCCTAGCCACTCCTTCCTCTTCCCTACCCCTCCCCAATGCAGGTCTCTCTCAGCCTCATATCTATTTTCATTATATTCCTTTCATTTCCTTTCGTTAGTCTTCTTTTATTATTTTAATGAGGCCGCCCAGTGTGGCACAGACAGCCTATTAGATGCCCCAGCCCCAAAATAAAGTCAGTGTTCCTCCATCAGTTAACTGCCTGGAGCTCTTCAGCTGGGGTGGGGCTTTGTATGTTCCTGCTCAGTCCATGCTGGGCTGTTGACAAGCATGATCTTCTACAGGTCTTACGCAGGTATCCACGGTTCACGCATACAACTGTCCTGTATCTAGAAGGCTTCTCTTTGTGGTGTACCACCCTGCCATCTGACTCTGCTGTTCCCCCGCCCCTTCTTTTTCTGTGACATCTGCCAGTCCTTAAACTGCTTGCTGTTTTCACAAGCTCAGGAGCGCCTTCTGGTTATCTCCAGGATGCAGTTATATGATACTGGTGAGAGCTGCAAGATTGGGGTCCAGAACTCCTCATTAGTAACTGCTCGGCTGCCTCAGATGCCCTTGGCTGTTGTCACCTGGGCCCTGAGTATCTATGTCTCACTGTGCCTCTTCAACGTGGGAGAGAGATGGTCATTTCCCCACTTACCTTGGTAATACTGTAAAATAAATATATTTTAATTCTGAAAAATTGAAAGGTCAAGGGGTTAACATGTGAATTACCACAGGGGATCAGATAAGAGTCAGCGGTTTTATGCAGAGAATCTTTTTCAGCATGGAAAAATTCACTGTTATGTTAGCCTGATGCCGCTGGGCCAGTGGCGTGATGGGGCGTGTGATGCCCGCAGCTGAGTAAATGTGCGGAGAGAAAGAAGTTAGGTGTGAAGCGGTGTGAGGCTGGGAACGAGGCAAGTGTGAAGCAGGGTGAGGAAAGAGGAGGAATCACTTGCATGTTCATGAACGCATGCCCGGCACTCCTGGAATTCTGTTACTAGGAAGTATGTAAGGGAATTATCCAGCTATAGGTTATGGAAATGATCTGTTAAAGCCATACAAATGTTAATTTGAGTGTTTTTCACTCGCCTGATGTGGAAAAACAGTTTCTGTCTTTCCCCTTCTCTGGTTTGAGCCATTCATCTGGATGCCTCAAAGCTCTGCCAGGAGGCTCAGTGAGACCCAGTGGGCGTTCCTTAGCACCATCAATATTTTTACTTCCTTTACTTCTGTTGCTGCTCCTCAGCCCACTGCGCACATGTGGTCTTGTGTCTGTGCGGCTCAGGATTTCACACATTCCCACGCTTCCTCGGTCTCTTAGAAGGTATGCTGAAGACTTTATTTTTAGTGTGCCAGATTCTATTTAGTGAGCTGGAGTACTGTATTTCTTTCTTGTTGTTAGTTTCACAAACACTGGTCTGATGATAGTAAGATTTTTCTCAGGCTTGGCTTGGCATTCCTTTGTAGATAGTGGGCTTGGCCATCTTCTGTCTAATGGATTGTGTGACTCTCCATGGGCCTAGAACAAAATGTCATCCTGTTTTCACAGCTCACCTGGTTCCTCTCTTAGCAACTGAGGAGTAGCACTCAGGCTTGCTATCAATGGTTAACACGGCGTCCTTAAGACCAGAGCAGGTTCAGTGGTTTTAATTCTTTGTCCATTGACCCTGTAACTTATTTGCTTGGCTGACTCGTCTGCTAACTTTTGTGTCCTCTTTCTGTTGTTGCAAACCGGATTCTTTCACGTCTTTAATAAGCGCTGATTCTCCGTTTTGCTTTGTGTTCTATCAACACCAGAAGAAATTGGTTACTTCAAAGTGACAGCTGGGAAGTTCTCTAGCAGTTGCCTTTTTATTTAGATAATTATAGGGTGGGGGAACAGCTTGATTTGGGGTGGGGACTTGATTTGGGGTGGGGACCTTGTGTGCTTCTTCATTAGATACTTATAGTCTTCTTCCTTGCATGCTTATAAAGCTTCTGGTATGTACCTAATTTGAGCCTGTGCAGTCACAGCTGTAAGACGGGCCGTGTGACCTTGTGTATAAATTGTTAGGATTTAAGGAGATGTGTGGAGAGAGGACAAAGTGGAAGTGTCAGGTAAGGGTTACTGTTGCTGTTCCTCTCCTCTCCCTGGCCGTCCTTGTCACAGTCATATGGGGGAGTGCAGCGGACGTTCTGTTCAGGTGTGTTTGCACAGTCCATATGACTGTGGTTTGATAAAGACCTGTTAGCACGGCAGCTCACCCTGAGAGATTGTACATGGTAGGGATACTAGCCTCATTTGTTAAGGCAAGTAAGTCCAGGTCTGCCATGTGTCACCTTACCTGACTGACGATACTGCCTCAATTAACTCAGAGAAATGAGTTAATTGGTCACTTATGAGCTGTGTTTGTGGATTGTGTTGGGATTAGACGAGGTACACTGCTTGACCTTAGCCTTACCGCCTTTCAGTTCAACTTTTTAAAAAAATAGCATTGCCAATTTAAAAGAAAAGATTTAACTTTTCAGCTCGGTTTTTTTTTTTTTTTTTTTTTTTTTTTTTTTTTTTTTTTTTTTTATACACAACATGAACATTTCTGCCCCAAAGCCAGGGTTTTTAAAGAGTAGACACAATGGGCTCCAGTTGTAGCTGAGAGATCCAGTGCTTGCTTAGCACATGAGTTCTCATCCTGAGAACCAGCTCTCCAAAAATACCCAAACAACAATAAAGGCTTGTGGCAATTAATCATGCAGCGCTCTTTGTCTACACGCTAACACATGTACACAATTTATCTCCGTCTTGTACCTCAGTCTCTGAGAGTACAGGCTGCAGGGATAGATAATACCTCTCTGCTGGCTGTGGCTGGCATCACTGCTCTAAGACAAATGGAATCATTTTAGGAAGAATACTAGAGAGAAAAAAATCACCCTATTCTATTCAGAAAATAGTTTAAGGCTTTTGAGGTTTAACATGACGTTCATATAAATCTGTAAAAAGCCAGGAGTCAGCAAAAACAGTTTTTCAATGGTAGAAAACTGACTTTTGGCTCTGTTTTGAGTTTAACGCTTAAAAATACTTAATTATTTTATCTTTAAGATTACAATTGTTTTGTTTACAGGGTTTGGTAAAACTAGCAATCACACTATCCCCTCCCCCAAATAGCCAAGCAAACAAAATCCATGTTACGCTTATTAGAATGATTCCAATTATTAGAATGATTCCAATTTTTTCCAAAAGATAAATTTCCTTGTCATGTGAAGATAATACCTTTAAAATCCTATGATGTATATTGTCAACAGAACTTCCTGTCTGAGAATCGTTTCTGGGATGAGTAAATCGAACACACAAACTGCTGTGTGGAAACACGTCATTCGTGAATTAATTTTAGAAGTGATAGAGTCTTGTGCAGGTGAAGATTTTCTTATTTATATGCAGATAAAGAACAATCCACAGTTTGTCTCCACACTCTTGGTCATGTGGGAGGTCACCTGTTTTCTGAGGAAATGAAGCAGACCGGATCCTAGGCTGGGAATGTGATTATTATGGGGAGCTTGTAATAGAAGCAATGACAAGTGCGTATTGGTGAGGGTCAGGGGCCAGCCCACACTGGGGTTTATCAGCAGCGTGTCTGATGGTCAGGTCAGTAATTTTCCTTAGCAACTGAGGTAGCAAAGGCAGAGAAGAGGCCAGGGGAAACGGAGGTCCCGTCTTGGAAGAGGTCATAGTTTCACACACAAAATCAGGATTGTCTCAGGGCTTTGGGTTTGAAGCTGCCTCCAGATTCCTGTGATCTGGAGCCAGAAGATCTCCTTAAAGTTTTAGTTTTCAAATTGTCTTGGAAAATGTGCTGTGGTAATACTATAAACCACAACATAGAAGGCAATGCTAAGAGGCGAAGCAGTGTTTAATTTATTCTTCTTGTGGTGGCTGGAAGAAGACATCTTACAGTTATCAAGATCTCAACTTGCAGCCTGCCTCTCTGTGCCCCCGAGAAAGCACTACGCAGTTCAAGCAGGTGCTTCCTTAGCTGTTAAAAAAAAAATCAAGATCAACATACCTGTACATTTGTGGGATGGATATATGATTGAGCGCTGGAGCATGTGTAGTCACAGATATTAATTAAATGATAGTTACATTTATCAATGTAAATTTCAATAGCTGAAATTGAAAACCCTAGAAAAATCTTGTCATGAACAGATCATTTTATCATAGATTGGCTCCTATTTTGGGTACCAAACTCACATAGATGTTATATTTTATATTGTTTTGATACAGAAAAGTCAGAAAATGGAAAGTTATCTTAAAAGAACTGTTATTTAATAATGAATATGGCCTGGTATATAGATGCTAGAAATTTAAATCCCTTCAGATTGTGAAGGTTCCATACAGATAGATACTTAGTGTATATTGAAAGGATATATGCGCACGGTGGGGCTCAGACTCTGGGCAAGTGCTATCTGGACACTAGACAAGTCCTTGGGATTTTAATGGAAAGAATGAAATGTGAGCTAGGCCTGTGAAAGACAAGAGAATAGGAAGGAAGATGTGGATAGGAGGAAGGTGGCTGGGGGGGGGGAAGGAGAGGGAGAGGGAGGGAGGGAGGGAGGGGGAGAGGGAAGAGAGAAGAGAGAAGAGAGAAGAGAGAAGAGAGATCATGACCATAGCCATAGGGAACTACTATTGATTCTAGGCCTTTGGAAATGTACTATGAGCCTCCCCCCTCTCTCTGTCTCTGTCTCTGTCTCTGTCTCTCTCTCTCTCTCTCTCTCACACACACACACACACACACACACACACACACACATACACACAGGCTTGAGATAGGATCTCACTCCGTACTCTGACTGACCCAGAACTCACTATGCAGACTGTGCTGGTCTTGAACTTGTACCAAGTCTCCCACCTCTGTCTTCAATGTGCTAGGATTACAGGCATGCTTCCTTGTTCCAGGCCCTGGAGTAATTTGGAAACAATTATACAAGAAGGGGTTTGGGGGTGTTACACACACCTGGGGAGTTAGCCATATGAAGTGGAACTTTAAAGAAATACCTCCATCCATCATGGGAGTTGGGATCACAGGGGATGTAGTCATTGAATATCAATAAACTTCCTATAAATCACCAGGACTAAGATGACAGACAATTCTCCAAAGTGCTAGAAATAAACAACACACGTCTAAATAATTCTTAGGTTAAGGAGAAATGAATAAACATGGGCCAGGAGGTGGCTCAGTCAGTAAGGTGGCTCATGGCGTATGAACACCATGCCTCAGGTTTAGATCCCCTAGCATTCAAATAAAAACTGAGTACAACAGTGTATGTCTGCAATCCCCACATTAGGGAAGTAGACATAGGGACTCATTGGAGAGCCCTGGCCAGCCAACATACCTAAGAAGATGAACTCCAGGCTCTGTGAGAGACTTTGCCTCAAAAATAAGGCAGTGTGTGATCAAGGAAGACACCTGATGTGGATCTCTGGTCTTCCCATACATGGGCATACCCATGAGCATACACTTCCCTTCTACACACACACACACACACACACACAGACACAGACACAGACACAGACACAGACACACACACACACACACACACACACACACACGCACGCACATGTGCACACACTCTAAAAATACCTTAAACCAAATGAAAATGAAAGCAGGATGTACCAAAATTATCCAAATCTGTAGGATATAATTAAAGCTGCGTTAGAAGTAACAAAAACTGCTGTATCGGAAATACCCTGTGCCTTTGACTCCTCTGCTTCCAGAAATAGCTGTTGAGGGCTGAAGAAAGACTTAGAGAATCCTTGTACTTGATGAAGGAAATGGAAATTTTCTAAACTGAAAAGCAAAGAATGAAAATGCGCTGAACAGAATATCTGGAACTGTGAGACAGCCAGGGAGGGCATTCGCTATGCATAGTAGAAATACCATGAGAAAAAGAAGGAATCAAAAGAAACATTTGAGGTAGATGTAGTTGAGAATTCCTAAAATTAATGGCAGTCATCAAAGTGTGGATAGATGCCCCAGCACCCACAGGGAGCATATATTCCTCAAGCAATAGGAATCCCCCAAGCAAAGAGAAGATCTTAAAAGGAGCCAGAGAGATAGGAGATGACTTCACTTTTAGAAGGAAAGAGTGAGAATATCATTCCTGGTGTTTTAAGAAGTTCTGAAGAACTGGGTCCTATAGTGTCAGAAAACCAAGCCTGAACCACTGGTGTAGAACTTGGTGTCCAGCAAAGTTATACCTCAGAAATGATAGAGAAGTGTGAAGTCTCCCAAGTGCCCAGCAAGTTGTAATCTGACCTCCATGTTTGTGCCTTACCTGTGTGTCTACCAATGTGCACACAACCAAAGTAAATATACCTGAAATTAATCTCTAACAAAGCCTCTTTCAGATAGAATAAGAAGAGTCCAACTGGGAATTTTTCACGAACAGGGTGTATGCCACTTTGGAGGATGCTAAAGGAAATAAGATTCGTGCATATTTTCTTCTGTTCTAAGCCTTGTCTGTTTTGTTTTCTTAACTGAACATTTTTATTTACTTGAAATTTCCTTTGGAAGCCTGATATCAAAATATCATATACATATACATCACCATACATATTGCATTTCTGCATGCATCACCTCTGCAGCAGACGTGATAGCCTTCTGGAATCTGCTACATAAAACATTATTTTTCATTTGGAATAAACTCAGTAGATAGAAGTGCAAACAGCAGAGCCAGTGTCCTTGGGCTTTATGTTTTGTAAGAAGTTATGTGCTCTCCCCGGCCTGCTCCTGCCTGGTGTGAGGTGTAGTGCGGACCTTCAGACCCTTCAAGTTTATTGGATCATGTGGCACTCAGCAGGGCGTTCCTTAGGATCACTGTGTCTGTATGCTATTCTCCAAGAGTCTTCCTAGTAAAGAATCATCCTTCAGTACACCAGGACTTGGGATTGCGAAAGGGCTGCTCCTATGTCTTCTTCACCTCCCAGGTTGGCAGTAGACTGGCCCAGGACACTGAATTCCACACACAAAACACACACCCAAGTCAGGCCCTGGTTTCGAAATGATGCCTGTGAGCTGGCTTCTACAACTGTTTCTGAGCTTGTAACCATGGCGATGAATTGTCTGCCTAGTTTTTTAGTTGGCATAATTCTCCTGGCTTAGGTCACCTGTGTTTTCTTATTACCAGTTGATCATACTTTGGGCAACAGTTATGTTTCCATCACTAAGGAACGAGGAGGCAGAAGGCAAAAGTAGTGATTTAGTAGAATTAGCTACATCAGTGCTCTTAATTTCCTGATTATTTCCTTTCAGTGGAAGCTGTCAGGAACGTGGCCACTTCCCATGATTCCTAGCCCCTTAGAACCGGTAGAGAATGGTTATTCCCTACTTTTGACAAAAACTTGTACTTTGTAGAAGCCTTATGGGAGAAATAAATGAAAGATGACAATAGCATGTGAGACAGTGAGACAGGAAACGCGGTCGCCCATCCTTTATTTTAATGAGTCAACGCTGACATTTTTGCTTTACTGGATGTAAACTGTAACAGTGAGTCAGTTGTTTTAAAGTTCACATCTACAACCTTAAAACAAAAATGATATTGATAACGAAGGATATGAGAGGTGAGGTAAAGTCTTCAAGGAAATAAAATGAGATATTTGGAGATAGGCACATTGCATGTGCCCAAAGTAAGAGATGCCCAACCAGGTCATCACCCGAGACACACGCTAAGCTGTGGAGAATTCTAGCTCTGTCTTCAGACAGATACTAAGTGATCCGAACAGCCACCAGCAGCATGGGGAATGTGAGCAGTACAGGCGTGGTTGTTGAGGTGACTCAGTGAACTGAACAAATGGAAAATGTTTGTTGGGTGTGATGGTGATTTAAGGGAGCTAGTGAACGTTGAACTCAGGAAAAATGTCACTTGCTGAATTTCAGTCATTCTTGTCTCACCGTACGACTGTCCCTTATGACAGCATTCATATTAGTCCAGTTGTGGACGTGACACATCTCCTCCTGCTTGTGACTCAGAGCATGCAGAGTGGTGTTCCAGCTTTCCACGCTGTCTTAAACAGCACCCCTCACCCTCACTTCCGTGTCATTCACGAAATGCAGCAGCCATTTCTGCATCTAGGGTCACCATGTGACTTCATTCATACCCAAGGCAGTGATGGCACAAAGGGCTGTTTTTCAGGAGGCAGAGGAGACAGGAGAGAGCTAATGACCAGCTAGATTTACAAAAGGGTAGAAACCACCATCACGTCACACTGACCACAGCAGGAAGGCTGAGAAGTGATTGTGTCCCTCGAAAATCTGCCTCTTGTTTCCATTCTGCTATGAGGATGACTTTCTGCATCTGTGATGTGTCTATCAAGAAAACATTATGCTGTGTGTATTTGTGTATTTTCAGTGTTTGCTGAGATCTGGGGAAATCCAGGTTTTGCCAGAACCCCTTCCCTTTTGAACACTTTTTGGGTTTGGTTTTGCTTTTTGAGACAGACTCTCATATATCACAACCTGGCTTCAAATTGACTATGTAGCTGAAGGTGGCCAGGAACTCTTGATTTTCCTCCTTCTGCCTCCCATGTACTGGGATTAGAGGCATGCGCCACCTCATCTGGCTTCCTGACCATTCTTGTAAGCCATCTATCTGGTTGGTGTCAGCACTGTGGGACCTAATCAGGATTTTCCCCTGGAACTTCGGCACGAGTCTGAGCCTTGTTGAGTTTGTATTGCCTCATCCAGGGATCTGTTTATAAGGCTTTCCACCTGACAGTCACAGGGACTGACTCTGCTGTCCACACAGAAGAGGAGGGAACTCCAGATTCCTCCCCATGGTGGTCCCCGTTCCCGCAGTCCTTGTTTATGAATGTTTCTGTTTGGGCTTTGTTCTTCAACAGGTACTTCCTACGAAAGACGTTCCCAAGCCTTCTCGCTTCTGTGGCCCTTTAACTTCTTTAGGGAAATAACCAGATAAATACCAAATCCCTCCAGAACCTTGAACTGTAGAAGAGAAGGCAGTTTGCTTCCTGAGGCCAGCTTGCTTGGCCACTCAGGTTGTACTACCAGCTTCTCAGGAGCTGAAGCCACTTTTCCTGTCTCCTTCCCCTGCTCCTCTTCTTCCTCCTCTCTCTCCTCTCCTCCTCCTTGAGAGACAGAGTCTAACCAGGTAGTCCCTTGGATGATCTCACATTTCTGGGGATCTTCTTGCCTTAGTCTCCAAAGTGCTCTGACTACAGGCATTTGTCACAAGGCTAAGAGGAAATTTCTTCACCTTTCCTTATTCGAAGATATTATCTTTATGTTTTATTGGTGTCTCTGTATGTGTGTGTGCGTGCATGTATGTGTGTGTGCATGCGTGTGCATGCATGTGCGTGTGTGTGTGTGTGTGTGTGTGTGTGTGTGTGTCCGTGTGCGTGCACATGACCCTGGAGGCCTAAAGATCGAGCTAGAGTGGTTATGGGTGCTGAGCTGAACTTGGGTCTCCTGGAAGAGAAGAAAGCTCTCTTACCACAGGACCACCTCTTTAGCTCTGCCTTACATCTGAGCGTGATTTTGCCAGACTGCTGCTGCAGTTACTGTTTCTGCTGTCCACTGTGTGCGTGCTGCTTATGTGGTTCTATGTGCCTCTCCTCATCTGTAATTTTGGTTAGCCTAAAGGACATCCCACGCACAGGAAAATCTCAACAAATGCTTAACATGTCCGTGTGATAAAGGCATAGTAATCTGCCTTTATTAAGGGAGCTGTATATTTTCTGACCTATCTCTTGTCCTTGGAAAGTGTTCAGTGAAGGCTGCTGCCATGAGACCTTTTCAGAGCGGATGAACAAAGCCAGGGCTTCACAGCGTGTGAATCACTGTGTGAGTAAAAGTGGCCACAGTGCAGTCCTATTTGATAAATAAATGAGAATTAAGAATAATGGAAATGGCTGGGCAGTGGTGGCGCACGCCTTTAATTCCTGCACTTGGGAGGCAGAGTCAGGTGGATTTCTGAGTTCAAGGCTAGCCTGGTCTACAGAGTGAGTTCCAGGACAGCCAGGGCTACACAGAGAAACCCTGTCTCAAAAGACCAAACCAACCAACCAACCAAACAAACAAACAAAAGAATAATGGAAATGTGGGGATTGAGATGTTGCTAATTGGTAAAGAGCACACACATGTGCACACACATGTACATGCATACACACAGATACACACATGCACACATATATGCACACATACATGCATACATACATGTACACACATGCACACACATATACACATACAGATATACACACATGCACACATATACACATGTGCACACACATTCATGATGCATGCACTCACCTCTGACGCACTCACAAGTAACAGAAAGGAAAGTGCTGGGTACACTCCAAGACTTGTATCCAAACATGCACAGCTTTTCTTGAGCCCTCTGTGACTTAATAAATTTATTCTTCTCTCATATAATATATCCTGACTGCACTCTTCCCTCTCTCCACTCCTTCTACTACCCCCACCACCCCCACCACCCTTCTCCCCCAAGTTAATTGCCCCCCCCCATTTCCCTTCAGAAAAGAACAGGTCTCCCAGGGATAGCAACAGGACTCTATATACTAAGTCGCAGTAAGTCTAGGTGCACCCTCTCACATCAAGGCTGGATGAGGCAACACAGTCAGAGGGAAAGGGCCCCAAGAACAGGCGAAAGAGTTGGAGACAGCCCCATTCCCACCGTTAGGAGGCCCACGCGCAGCTGCACAACCGTAATGTATATGCAGAGGATCTAGCCAAGACCTGTGCAGGCTCATGGCTGCCACTGCAGTCTCTGGGAGCCCCTAGGAGCCCTGCTCAGTTGATTCTGTGGCCTGTGTCCTCTTGGTATTCTTGACCCCTCTGGCTCAGACAGACTCCATAGATGGACAGAAGCTGCCTTAAATGTTCAGCAGAAGAGGTTTGCTACCTTATGCTGATTTATTAGCACAGATCTGAGGACAGCACGGCCTACTAGAATGAAGAAGAATATTTGACTCAAAGTAAACAATATAAATTTAAAAAAAGACATTTCCTGAGAGAACACTGGGTGGTGGGTTGTCACCCGTGGACAGTGACTGTTACAGGTGACAGTGACTGAAAGAGAGCTGGAGAGCAGTTTACTTTCGTGCCATGCTTAAGCCCCTGGAGACAGGAACTTAGAAGATTGATAGGTTTTTTTTTTTAAAAAATATCTCGATCTGCATTCTTTCAGATGCTGTGCTCTCTGTAAACACACCACCTTGCAAAACAGAGTGTTGCCAAGAGAGCTGTGTGGGTGTCACAGATACATACATATGGAACAGAAGGAAAAGATTCTTAACAATCTACACAGAGTGGCCATTTTATAAGTACCCACACACACAGTGGGCAGCCACATTTCAAAATAGAATCATCACCAATTTAGATTAGTGCCTATATTATTTAAAGGCACAGGCAACTTTGACAAAGCTTGTTTTTTTTTCTTACTCAATCACTGAGACTCTAAATCTTACATTCACCAAATTGTAACATCAGTGAAAAGAAATGTTTCCGTGGCATTTAAAAGTGTATACTATTAGACTGACTGTTGAAAGTTCATAAGCCTGAGGATTGACTGACTAATTGATGAACAATATTTTGATTTTAAGTTATAAAACATTTATAGAAATACTCAAAGACTAGAATATTCAAAGATAAAAAGAAATAAAAGACAGTCTGGCTGAAGAGATGGCTCAGCCGTTATGAGCACTAAGTGCTCTTCTCCAGAACATTGGTTTGTTTCCCAGCACAGATGGCGGTTCACAACCATCTGTAACTCCAGTACAAGGGTCCGCTTTGCCCTCTCTTGGTCCCCACAGGCACTGCACACACATGGTAAACATACATGCAGGCAAAAACCATTGATTTGTGTAAAATGAAAATAAGTAAATCTTTGAAAAACATAGAGGCAGTAACTGTCGTTGATGTAGAAATGATGTGATGTTTTAGTGTAGTTTACTTTAAAACTTAAATTATGTTTATAGTAGAAATTAATGTGGGATCCAGATGTAGGGAGGTTAACAAGTAAGACACTGTCTTCTAAAGATGACCCTATTTGAGAGTTTGTTCAAAGGACAGTTTCGGTTTTTCTTGTCTCTTCGATTTATCTGTTTTATGCTTATGCATGGGTGCACCGAGCCTGCGCCTGGTGCCGGAAGAGGCCAGAACAGGCCTAGAGTATGAGAGGTGCCCAAGGGTGGGGAATCGGAGTTAGTTCTGGGTGAAGCTGGTAATGCACCAGGAGGCTGAGGTGGGGTAAAGTGAAGGAAGAGAACGTGAGAAGTGCTAGCAGCCTGGGGAACGTTCTGGAAAGCTTCTGATTCAGCAGTATGTCTCTCTCTCTCTCTCTCTGTCTCTCTCTCTCTGTCTCTCTGTCTCTCTCTGTCTCTCTCTGTCTCTCTATGTCTCTCTCTGTCTCTTTCTGTCTCTGTCTCTCTCTATGTCTCTCTTTGTCTCTCTCTGTCTCTGTCTCTCTCTGTCTCTCTGTCTCTCTCTGTCTCTCTGTCTCTCTCTCTGTCTCTGTCTCTCTCTGTCTCTCTCTCTGTGTCTCTCTCTCTGTCTCTGTCTCTCTCTTTTCTCCCCCTTCCCTTTTCCCCTTCCCTCCCTCTCGCCCTTCCCCTCACTGACCACCCTGTCCACTGTCACTCTCAAGGGAAGAGGACTTACGGTTTCTTTTGCCTCGTTGGGTCCTAAGTACCTCCCAGGTTGAGGAGGGGGGAGTCCAGAGGTGTGTGATCTTTGTCACTCTACCATTGACGACCCAGGCAATCGGGCCCTGTGGCATCGCTTCTCACCTCGCTCTTCCTCTTGGTCTCTGCAGAAGATACAGTTGTGACAGCCAAGTAGCCTAGCGAGGTAGTAGAGCTGACTGAAGTAACAGACTTGGGATTTGAACCTGTCTTCGGCATGAACCCGAGTTCTTTACAGTTCTGTTTCAGTGCCAATGTTAATGATTATTGTGACATTACACTACACTAAATTAGAGAGCCAGGTTTAGGTTCCAGGCCCATGGCTTTTGATAATAGGGAACCATCACCCGATAAAGGCTATTGAACATGCTTTCTGCAGCCCCTGCACTGCCCCGGCAGGCACACAAAGGAATTGGGTAATGTTATTAGAATGCCGATTACAGGAGAATTACCACATAAACATGAGGACTTGAGTTCGAATCCTTAGCACACACATAAAAAGGCAGGTAATCTACGCATGCCTGGAAATGAAGATAGATGGGTCCCAGGACTCCCTGGCCAGTTAAACTAGCCGAGCAGCTGAATCGATGAGCTCCAGGTTCAGTTAGAGACCCTGCCTTTTAAACCTCATAGAAGTATGGAGAAGGCCAGCTGACACTGACCCATGTGGCTGCCTCAAACATGCACACACGTGATCTCTCTCTCTCTCTCTCTCTCTCTCTCTCTCTCTCTCTCTCTCTCACACACACACACACACACACACACACACACACACACACACAAACAAATACTCAACCTGAAAAAACTTCACCATAAGGTATTGGGTCTATAAGTTAGCTAAGGTCAGCAGCTGGGTCTGCATGCTAACCTAGTCAGCAGCTGGGTCTGCATGCTAACCTAGTTCAGCAGCTGGGTCTGCATGCTAACCTAGGTCAGCAGCTGGGTCTGCATGCTAACCTAGGTCAGCAGCTGGGTCTGCATGCTAACCTAGGTCAGTAGCTGGGTCTGCATGCTAACCTAGGTCATCAGCTGGGTGGAAGAATTATCATTTTATCTCCCCCAAAGCATAAACTTGAAAGCAACATTTAATATTTTGCTGATAGATAGATGGTAAACCTTCATTATGTTAACTTCCAACCAAAGGCTGACAGTGTATTCTGCTGCCTAGGCAAATCTGGCAGTGTGGTATCCAGTAAAGTCTGGCCACTTTCACCCTGCCTGTGTCCTCTCTTCTTTCAGGATCTCGCCTCTCTGAAGCCCTCTCTGACCCTTTACTTATTAGCATGCACAAGCTTCCGGGACCAGTTGATGTGTAGACCTCATGACAGGTTCATGTCCAGAGGACTGCCTGGGTCCTGTCATCCCAGCCGCTATTGACAAAGCTTGTCCTAGCCTGTTATTCTGAAAGCAGCCAGTGGTTCATCCTGTTTATTGGTGCTGTACCTGGTTTAATCTTTCGAGCCCACGTACATGGCATTAGCTTGTTAAACAGAGTGTATTGACAAAATGATATTTTGCAGCACTTTAGTTGGTCTGTGGTTTGAAATTAAGTTTGGGCATTTTGCCTCTTCTGTTTTGGTCTACACAGGTCCTTTGCGCGCTCACCAACTGGCCCTCTCCTCTTCCTTCTTCTCCCACTTCCACAGTGCTATATAGGATGTGATTGCAGACAAAAGAGTGTGAAGCTGATGTAATACCTTTCTGCCCAGATAAGAGTTAAGGTAAAAATCCTCCAGAGTTGATAACCCTGTAGGAGACGCCTGCGCGGCACACTCTGTGCTCGAGGACCTTTGAGTACTTGGAATTTAATGAGCTAAAATGGAAGCACCTATCATTGCTTAAAAGACTTTATCATTTTGCTGAAAGGATGCATTAAAAACCATCATTTTCAACGTGATTTAACATGGCGCATTCTGCTGGTTCTCTTGACGTGCATTCTCTTACCAGCTGCAGGGACTCGATTGTCCTCTGTGTCGGGTGAACTGAGGAGCATTTAAAGGAAAAGTTAATGGGCAGAGAAAGCACGATGCTGTATGCCCAAAGCTTTCATTTTCCTCCCCTCAATCCTTTCTATGTGGCCTGTGTTATCAGAGTTCATTTAAATGGAAATTCTCTGAGAAAGTGGGAGGGGCTGTGGAAGGGTTAGTTGACCCTTTAAGAGGCGAGTTTATACATGCCATCCTTATGTCTTTTCTCCCTCAGCAATAGGTTCTCTGACTATTTGGTTATTTCATTTTTCTCCCTTGGAAATTACAGTTTTTTTTATTGAAAAGAATAAAATCATTAATTATTGCATTTTATCACAAAATCTAATGGGGTAGATTTTCTTGTTAAATTTGAATGGGGATTCCTAGAGTGTTAGATCTCGATGCATTTTACCAACCAGTCTCCTGTTTCAGGAGAGGAATGGGGGCTGGAGAGGGCACCCCCATTTCTGCAAGGTTGCAGACAGCTGATGTAAATGCTGCCCTGCTTGGTTCTGAGGCCTCTCTGTTCTGACCTGTCACAGTCATGGAACACAGACAGGGCCAAGGCATGGTTTTTCTCCTCTACTTTCCCTACTTGCAAGAGTTGCTGGGTTTCTGGTTAAAATTTCCCAATGATATTGTCTTAGTTAGGGTTTTGCTTCTGTGAAGAGACACCATGACCAAGGCAACTCTTACAAAGACATTTAATTAGGGCTGCCTTATAGGTTCAGAGGTTCAGTCCAGTATCATCAAGGCAGGAGCATGGCAGCATCCAGGCAGGCCTGGTCCAGGAGGAACTGAGAGTTCTACATCTTCATCTGAAGACAGTTAGAAGAAGACTGGCTTCCAGGCAGCTAGGATGAGGGTCTTAAAGCTCACACTCACAGTGACATACCTCCTAATAGTGCCACTTCCTGGGTCAAGCATACTCAAACCATGGCAGAGATCTTATCTTGTTGGAGTTGTACTGTGGTTCCAAGGCTGAAGGCGACTTTTAAAATCCTTAAGTAACTTTACCCTGTATTTCCTGGTATATCTTCTTAAGCCTGGCCAGTGGAAGGTGAAGTCACCACTGCGTTCACCTACACACCACTGCGTTCACCTACACATTCTTACATAAGTAACTCTGCAATTCAACTTCTTCAATGTTTTCATAATTCCTCAGTCTCATGCTTCTGTAAACAAAGATTCAGTTATGACTCCACTCTTATAAATAATGTGTGACTTGTTGATGGAGTGTGAATATTAATGTGTATAAACAAACCCATAACCTGTAATCCAGGTTCTTGGACCAAACTCTAGCTCCAGAACCATTGTGACTTGTATGTTCTTTTTATGTGAACATATTAGCTCTTCTTCTCATTTATTTACCACATATGTTTGTCCGTTTTCATGTCTGTAGTGTATCTCCAGTTAGAACTGGGTCTTTCCAAGTGTAGGTTGGGTTTGGATATCTCTATCTTCAGATAAATGACATCCAATTGGTCATTCTGCTCAGGCGAGCTTAGGGAGTCTGTAACATTGAAAGTTGTCTATCTATGATGAGACTTTCTCCTAGACACGTATCTTCTCTCATGCTATTAGTGTCTTACATTCTTACTCCTGTCAAAAGAGGTTTTGATATGTGAAAAGAATTTGAAAAATTTTAAAACTATATTTTAATTTATGCTTTGTGTACATAGATGTGTGGATGTGTGTACTTGCCTGTGTGTCGTGGCTTATAAGGGGAGATCAGGAGACTTCTTTCAGAAGTTAGTTTTCTCTTTCTACCTGGTGAGTTCTGGGAAGTCAAAGTAAGGCAGTGAGACTTGGCAGCTCTTTGCACTGGGCCACCTTACAGGCCGCAGAGGTTGGTTTCAGGAAGGCAACGTGTTTAGAGTGTGTGAGGCGAAGCTGTGGTGAGAGATGTAACTAACCAAATCCCAGGAATGGAAAGGGAGGCAGTGCTTACAGCCTGAAGGGCAGGTGGTGACATTGTCCACCCTTTCTACTTGGCTGTCTTGCCATCAGTTGTAACTGGCCTCTTGTCATTTGGGATCTGTCTTTTGTCTTGTGTGTCTCTATAATGCAATTATAAAGGAGGAAGTAGGCTTGGTTACTAGTAGAGGTGTGCATAGTCATAGCACTTTCTAGAAGGAAGAGAACTGGCAGTAAGCAAGCCCGTGCCATTCCAAGTACATGATAGGGCACAGGATGACTTCTGCTCAACAGTTTTGTTCTAGAAAGGTGAGGAAGCCAGTAATACCCATGTGCCTTAGGTCTGCCTATGATGTTAGCCATCTGAGTACACAAAGGCAAGTTTACAAGGGTCCCAGCCTCTGCAGTTTTTACTAGTGTTAGGACAATGACGGCTATAGACCTCTCATCCACCTTTACTGACACCTCACTAACTACTTCCTGCTGAGTCAGAGCAGAAAGTGTACTAGCATTTTGTCACATTAACAGCAGTGGATTGATCATAAGCTATTATTAGGACTCTGCTCATTTGTAGTTGGAAACATTTCTTTAACTGTCGTTATTTTTATTTTTAAATATCTCTGTACCTTTGTGTTTGTGCGTTTGTGTGTAGGATCCTATGAAGACCAGAAGAAGGATTCACTGGAGTGGGAGTTATTCCTTGGGATCTGGGTTCTGTGAACTGAACTCAGGGCCTCTGCAAGAGCAACAAACGCTCTTAACCACTGAGCCACTTCACCCTCAGTTCCATTTCTGTTTGGCATTTGAGTAATGAAAGGGCACCGTGAGGAGGTATGAAAATGTCACATTGGAATTGGATTTGTGTATCAGATCTTAAGTATGGCGATGCTCCGAGATGTTGGTCCGGGATGCTTGCTGCTGTTGTGCCCATCCTGAGTACGTCGTTCATTTTGGAGTTCGTTGTGTGATTTTAACATTGTTCTCAGCAAAGAGACAATGCTGGTGCTTTCTGTTTTCCTCCTTCGCTTTCATGACTCTTGTGGTGATCTGTTTTTGAAATGGGTATGAATGTGTGGGATGTTTATCCAGAAAGGTCCTTGGGATCAAGCCTGGGTCTAAGAAGGAAGGAAATACTACAGAGCAGAGGGGACAAAGTAGTGGCGGCCACATCTGACCCCGTGTGGATTCACAGAGCCGGGATGGCTCTCTGTCATTGTCCTCATTCAGTAGAAGGGACCAAACACCCTGTCTTGATGGCTGACAAGCCATCCCTGGGAAGGGGAAGAGGACATGATATTGGGGGTGGAGCTGCTTCAAGCAAGGCTATTTATTAGCTGCAGGCTGTGGGCAGGCAGCACAAGGCATCTGGGTGAATGGATTCTATCCTGGGTGGGAACCTTAAAGGCTTGTCTGCTTCCACTCCTCCTTTTTCTTTTTGCAAGAAGAGTGAAAAAAAGACCTGGCCTTGGGCTGAGACTCAGCTTCTAAGAATGAAGCTACAGAGAGCAGATCTGACAGGAGCTGGGAGCTGGTGGGAGGAAAAGTGTGGGGCGGAGCAGGTCATCCAGCCAGACCAACTGTGGCTTTGATAGCCGCTTCCAAAGTTCTGTCTGCAGAAATACAGTTTTGTATGCCATAAAACCTGACAAAACTGGTGCTCCGTGCAGCAAAATGTTCTGTTCTTTATGCAAACAAATCCCGCTCTGCAAATAAACCTTATTCTTTCAGTTTTCTTTATACATGCCCATTTTCTATTCTTTACATTTTTCTTCTTCCCCACCTTTAGTAATTTATTCTTTTTGTTGAATCTTCGTATACAAAAGAAATCAGGTGAAGGCCAGAGTGATGGCTCAGAGTGCTGCTCTTCTAGAGGACCCAACACCCAGTTGGCAGCTCATGGCTGCCTGTTAGTCCAGTTCCAGGGGATCTGACACCCCACACAGACATATATGCAGGCAAAACACCAGTGCTCATAAAATAGAAATAAATGGAACAAATAAAAACTCTTTTAAAAAATCAGGTGAATTTTAACTAGTTTGCTGAAGCATGATATATCATTTTCTCTTACCTATTTATTTTTACAAGTTTTACACATATCTGTAGTGACTGTTGTTTGACTCTGCATCGGTTTGGTTTTTCTGCCTGTGCATGCATACTTAATTTATGGTGTATTACTTTGAAATTGTTTCACATTTGCCTTTTGGGGACAGACCTGGGATTCACTTGCTCCATTTCTTACTACAGGGAGTCTTAACTTAGTAGTTTTTTTTTTTTTCATCTCATACACATAGGGTTTCCACTTTAAAATGCTTATACCACAGTTCTCTGCCTTCTCCCCCAATATTCTCATCGATAAGCACCCATAAAACATTATCAAGACAAGGGAAGGTTTGCTTCTTCTGTCTTCTCACCAGTTTGACTATAAACACAGCACTTCAAAATGGCTCTTGTCGGATGGATTGTCTTAGCACCAACTCTGTATCTCGTGGCCATCCAGATCTATTGATTTGCTTGCTATTTTTATTTTCTGCACATATGTATGTATGTATGTATGTATGTGTATATATATGGGGTAACTGTGTACATTTTTGTGTGTGGAAGCTGTAGGTAACCTAGAGTGATTCTCCTAGGTTGAGATTCACTATATTTTCTGAGGCACTTGGGTCTAGACAATTTGGACAGGATGAATCCTGGACACCCCCCCCCCCAAGGATGCACCTGTTTAATTGCCTCATGCTGGGGTTACAGGTATATATTCTCATACCTGGCTTTCAAAACAAAAAGAAAGGTTTATGTGTTTATTTTTATGTGTGTGTTTGCCTGCATGGATGCATTTCTTTGTAGCACATGCATGCCTGGTGCCCTCGGAGGTCAGAAGAGGGCATTGGATCACTGAGAAATGCAATTACAGATGGTTATGAACCAGCATCTTGTTGCTGGGAACCAAAATTGGGTCCTCTATAAAAGTAGGCAGTGCACTTAACTGCTGAGCCATCTATCCAGCTCCTGCCTTGTAAATGCCCAAAGTTACATGGAATGGGTTACCTGGAAGGGAAGCTGGGAATATATGGGAAGGCGGCAAAAAGAGATAGAGACCAAGATAACACCTGCTATTCAAGGTCTCAAAGTTTAATGAAGAACTCCCAATATATATATATAGGCAGGGGAAAAGCCTGGAAGCTTCTCAGCAGAACCATTTCAGTTGCTCCACAGGTGAATATTGTTTCTCAGGACACTGCAGGTCCTTGAAGAACAATAGGCTTCACCTTGGTCTGAGCACTCCACCCTAGGTGGAGGGGATTATGGCTGACACAGGAGTTCCCACTCAAAGACTGGGAGAGGAACTTCACCTTGGTGATGTCAAGTTCCTGCTAGGTGGCATGGCACCTCAATAAGGCTCTCTACATTGCCTGGCTTTTAAAATGTTGATTTTGGGGGCTAACATCCACATGATTGCCCAGCAGGGACTTTATTGACTGAGGCATCTGCCCACCCTGTGGGGCACCAGGGCCACTATGTACAGTACAGCAGGCTATGTCCTGTTTGGAAAGAAAGTAAGGCCAGAGATCATCTTAGCCCCTTGAGTAAGTACTTTGTCCTGATCCAGTCTGCTTCAGGAGGCATGGTGCCGATTTAAATATAGATTTGAGTCATATATGTTCTTATATGTCGTCTCTCGTGTGAGTCCTTAAATGGTCCCACTACAGAGCCACACAGGCAGAGCTGACCGTTTTTGCTCTGTGTACACTGCTTTGGCCACTAGATCTAGCTTTGACTTGGCATCTGATGATTTTCTTCATCACAAAAGAAACCACATGCTTACCTCAAAGAAAATATTTTACTTTTAGTTTGTGAATGTGGGTTTGTGCACGTGACTGTAGTGCCCAAGGACCCCAGAAGAGGGTGTCAGATCCCTGGAGCTGGGGCTACAAGGTGGCTGTGAGCCTCAGGATTTGGGTGCTGAGAACTGAACCCAGGTCTTCTTAACCATTAGTCAAATCTCCAGACTGCTTCCCCCCACCCCCCGCCCCCAGTACTTATTTTTTATTACACCTGCATTTATTTGTCTGTGTTTCTGGTGCAAAGCCTACACTGGCTCATCTAACCACCATATTGCTACACCTCCCCCTTGGTTACTCATTGACACCCAGTTCCTTAGACTCTGCCTCTTCATCATGAAGGTGTCCATAGAAACCACATCCAACATTAACCTAGCACCCAGACCGAGTTCTCCATCAATGCTTCCCATTGTTGCTGCTCAGTCAGTCTCCCCGCCCTGGGCGAGGGCTTTACCTTCTCAGCAGTGGTTATTTCCTTATTAAAACGAGGAGGAAGTCTTGGAGAGAGAGAGAGAGAGAGTCCAAAGGCGAGACTCTGTTGAGGATAGCTAGCAGAATACCGAAACTGAAGCAGAGTCCCGCCCTTTCCGTGCATGAGCCAAAGGTCACTGGACACATCCGTGAGCAGGGAGCGATGCTCTCGCAGTCTCGCCTTGACAGGTGCTTGGAGGAGTTTCACCTGAGCAGCGCAGGAAGGTAAGTCAGAGTTTGTGGATATTTTCTCTCCTAAGGAGGGCTCTCAAAGGTGTAATTATGACAGAAGATGTTTGTAGACCTTGAAAGGTAGTATTATTTTTAGGCCAAGTAGGCCCTTTAACGGTTTTTTGTGTTTTGTTTTGTTTTTAAATCCCATTTGACATTCCTCATGGCTTCTAACCCTGGTAAAATCTTGGGATACTTTGGTGTCCACAGCCTTCTGAGTTCTCCCTCTCTGTTTCCTTGCTTGGGGATTTAAAGATCTTCCTTCTTAAGAGTCTGGTGCTTAGGAGAATAATCTTCCTGTTCATCTGTTAGCTAAGAAAGGGATCAGAGGACTATTCATAGTTGTGAAGCCATAGATATAAAATGAATCTTATATGAAAAACACTTTGATTATGCTATAAATATTGACTGCTTTGCATTGTTTGAACAGTGTTAGTTGTACTATGAAAATTTGCTTATTACTCAGATTTAACCTTCGTAGGTTATGATTGGCTCTGAGCCCACAGACTGAACATGGCCAAACTTCTTTGCAAACATTTTACTTGGGACTGAAACTGTAGTTGGATATGTGTTTTTAAAGTTTTTGTTTTTTAAATCCGTGTATATTAATGGAACTTGTAAATATTTAAATAGCCAATTAGTGGAAGTTGTAAAAGGAACAGCTATTTTTAAAATATCTAAGTTTATAATTTTGGCCTTTTAGTATTAAATTTGAGCTTAGAAACAAGCAAGACTATCAGTGAGTGTGTAGAGGTCTCTATATGCCTTTTATTTTTCAGGTTCTTATTGGGTTGTCACAATTAATCTGATTGGAAAGGAAAGTTTTGCTTCTTGCTCTGTTATCAGAAGTTAAATACAAAGCTAGGATACTGTGTGATGCTATGTAAGGACAAACAGGAACCCCAATAATCCAGACAGAGGGCAAAAGTCAGTATCTGTCTGACTTACTCTTCTGGAGTAGGGCTATATGTTCTTCAACTTAGGTCATGATGAGTGTGTGTGTGTGTGTGTGTCTTATATGAACATAGGGAGCCTGTGTGTGAAGATAAAATGTACATATATTTGGATGCAAATGGAGGCCAGAGATTCCTATCTGGTGTCTTGTCAGTCTTATCTTTGGGGGTAGTGTATCTCACTGACTCTGGCATGCATGGATTCTTCTAGGCTGTCTAGTCAGTCTGCTTTAGAGATCTGTCTGTCTCTGCCTCTTCAGCCCCAGGGTCATGGGTGCTCACTGCCGGGTCTGGCTTTTTGCAGGGATATTAGGTATGGAACTCAGGTCTTCGCGCTTACTTTGGTAAGTCTTTGATCCACTGGGTCATGCCGCCATGGCCTGAGCGATGCTCTTGACCAGCATTCTCATGTGTGATGATTTTTCTGTGAAGTGTCTGCCTCTTGTATGCCATGAGGAAGGTTGGCAATCCAGGCTTCACTCACATGACCTTCCAGCCGCACTCGAGGTGTTTAGGAGCAGAGAGAGCTGAGGCTTATGGAGATGTTTATGGTCTGGCTTATTTTTATCTCGGTTATAAACTTTTGTCCAAATTCCAAGGCAAGATGTCAGTGCTGTGTGGACTTTAAACTCCACGTATTCTCTAAGAAAGGAATGTAAAACATTTTGTTCTTTGACCCAGCCTCCTCCCCACTTGGAGGAGTATGTGTCTGTATACCTTATACCTGAGATTGTTTAAGCAGAATTTTCTGTTTTTCTGCAGCTCAGTATGGAAACTGCTTTTTTCTCCTTTTTCCTCTTCTCTCTCTCTTTCTTTCTTTCTTTCTTTCTTTCTTTCTTTCTTTCTTTCTTTCCTTCTTTCCTTCTTTCCTTCTTTCCTTCTTTCCTTCTTTCCTTCTTTCCTTCTTTCCTTCTTTCCTTCTTTCTTTCTTTCTTTCTTTCTTTCTTTCTTTTTTTTTTTTTTTTTTACAATTTAGCTGTTGTAAATTGTGTATTAGAAGAAATAGCCAGATACACGGCCCACCTGTTTAGTCTCCTTTCTAATTAAGCAGTTCTGAAATGTATTGTGTAGCGATGTCTCCTCTTAAGTTTTCCCGTTACTTTGTCTCTCTACTCATTCCCCAATGTCAGTGTGAAGGTTAGTATAGGGCTCAGGCCACCTTAGCATACAGTGACAAAAGACTTTATATAATGTCAGCTGAGTAGAAGAAAAAGGCTATGTAGGGTTATAATAAAGCAGATAATGGTGAAGTCTTGTGTGTGTGCACACACACACAAACACACACACAAACGAAAAGTCAGACAATGCAGGGTATCATTTCCTATCTTGGTTTTTTGAGACAGGCTCACTCACTGGCCTGGCGAGGCTGGCTGGCCAGTTTGCTCCAGAGATCTGCCTAGCTCATTCCTTGGTTCTGGGATCACTGTCACACTCAGCTCTTGAGCATACATCTGAGAGGTGATGTAGGCCCTCATGCTTCGACAAGCACTTGAGCCTCTGTTGTAAGCTCCTGTGGTCCTTTAACAAAAATTTCTAATTTAGTTGAATGACTAAATAGTTTTAAAATCCTTTTCAAAGGTTTAATGTTACTGTTTTTAATCATGTACACATTTATGTGTCTGTGTGTGGTTTTGTGCATATAACTGCACTGCCTGCAGAGGCCAGAAGAGGGCGTAGGGTCTCCTGGAACTGGAGTTACAGGCAGTTGTGAGTTGGTTGTGGGTGCTGGGAATCAAGCTTTGCAGGAGCAGTATGTAATATTGATTTCTGAGCCATCTTTCCATATCTTTCTCTCCCTATTCTCCTCCATTTTTAGAGTTCAGCTTTATATATATCCTGTGTGTATGTGCATGGTGTGTGTGTGTGTGTGTGTGTGTGTGTGTGTGTGTGTGTGTGTATGTGTGTGTGTGTGTCTGTGTGTGTGGTGTTTACACATATGCCATTTTGCTTTGTTCTTGTGTGTGTGTTTAAATTGCTTGATTGAACAAGGCCTTAAGTATTGACTTTTGAGCTGCATGCATATAGAATCCTGCATTCAGAATGTGTTAACTAGATTTAGAAATTTGATTAGGCCTACCTTGTGGCAGTTCTAATTACAATATTCTAAACTGTTAGAGTGATTTGTAAGCTAATGTTATCCTATATTTAGTGGTATTCAATCAAAGGGGGTGGCACATGAGTTTTTCATTTGCTCTCTGCTACATGTCAGCATTTCTCTATGAAGGTTTTGGTTTAAGAGCATGGCTGTACATTTTCTTAGTTATTGAAAGTCTCTTATGGGGTGCTTGGGAAGATGGCTCAGTTCATAAAGTACTTGCCTAACAAGCATGAGAATATGAGTTTGGATTTCTCTAGCTCACATACAAAACCAGCCATGGCAACATGAGCCTATAATTCTGGCACAAGATGGCAGGCAGAGACAGGAGGATCTCAGAAGCTAGCCTGGCCTATAGGGTGCTATGACAGGCCAATGAGAGATCCGGTCTCAAACAACAGGTGGAGGGTATGAGGACCATTGGAGATGGTTCTTTGATCATGTGTGTGCTGTATATACACACTCATACCCATATGTGCATAGACATACAGGGACACAGATACAATGTGTCACACTCATACTGACATGCTGATAGACACACAGGGACACAGAAGACACAGCTACATTGTGTCACATCTTTAGGTCTAATTCAAAATAACATAATCTTTATGCTAAAGGTTGTATCTAATAATTTGAAGTCCTATTCTTTGTATTTGTTACTTTCTGTCATTGCTTTCTAATAAAATAAAATAAAAGCTTTCCACAGGTAACACCCCTGTAGTTCAAATGGTTGACAATTTCATGTAATTTGCCAGGTCACTTAGCATAGTATACATTGGATCAAGCAGTGATCATAAGCCTTGATCTGCCATGATCAACATGAAGCCCAGGCTTGGAGAAGGAAAGCTGCCCCACTGCTCCCAAGACTCAGAGCATATGCTCTTCAGTAACTCAGAGCCCGGGTTCCTGACATCCAGCCCCGCTTCTGCCCATCCTCAGTTGACTTCAAAGCTCAGGCTGATTGCTGTCATCGGTTTCCTGATGGCCACTGTGTGAAGGTCATTGGCCACTAGGCTATTTGTCTTTTGTGATCACGTGTTTTCTTGGCCTTTATCATCTCTCCCATCCCCTGCCTCATTTTTTCTTACTCAGAGTCTGTCGTTTATAACCATCATTCACCTTTCCTAAGCTCTGCTGACCATCATGGTTGGATTTCTCTTGGTCCTACCATCCCACGATTTCGTATAATGTTTTGTGCTGTTGCATTTTCTTATTGTGCCTTATGTTGTGTTTATTTTCATGTATGTTCATATATGTTCATGTGTGTTCATGTGTGCTCATGTATGTTCATGTATGCTCGTGTATGTTCATGTATGTTCGTGTTTGCTCATGTGTGCTCATGTGTGCTCGTGCATGTTCATGTGTGCTCATGTGTGCTCTCGTGTGTTGTTCCTTCCATCTCGACTGACTTTAAACAGCCCACTTAGCTCACTCTCTGTCACTATGATAGGTTGGACCTAGGTGGTTTGCTTTGGTTCCTCCTGTGTTGCCTTACAGTAGGTAGATACTAATGGAGTGCTGCTCGGAACAAGGTGTCTGTGGGTCACTGCATAGCGCGCATTCTGCTCCTCTACCTCAGTGGATATTTGAGGACTCATCTAAAGAAATGCAGAGTGGCTTTCTGAGTTAAGGCTGAAGCAACCAAAGCTGCAGCTGAGGGCTGCTTCAGGGCTTGTCGCATGGTGCCTCAGGCCTCTTTCTAGATAAAGACCAGGCAGAGAGGAACTGCGAATTCACTCAGGCTCCATAAGCACGCACCAAGGCTCTGACTCCCAGAACATTTCCATGAATTCATAGTAGACAGAAATATAGTTAGTTGTATTAGAATGCTGGTTTGGGGAAAGGGGGCTTGTCCTCTCATGATCGGCATCATGGATTTGTGGCTGGAACAAAATACCGAGAGATACAACTTAAGGAGGGAAGGCTCCATTTTGGCTCACAGTTTGAGGAGGGAACAGTCTGTCTTGAGTAGGCAAGCCTGTGGGTGAGAGAGGCTGTCTGTGGCAGCCGGGGTAATTGACTTGACCAAGGTCCATAAGTGACAAAGGTCCGGGCTGGCTCTGAGTCAGGAGCTGCCTGCCCTGAGATGCCAGTGGGCCCTTAGGGTGCTGTGTGGGTTACACATTAATAACTTCTGCATTATCATATTCTGTGCATCGTGCGGGTTATACATTAATAAGTTGATGATGCCGCTGACCTCATCAGGTGGAGCAAGAACTAAGACTGATCCTGACACCAGTCTTTAGTTTTCCCAGAGGCTTATAAGTAAGAAGTCAAAAACAATTTTTTTCCAGAGTTGGGAAGTGGCAGTGAATAAAAGTCTAAGCAAGGAGAAGTGATTGTGTTGAGGCATGGAGGTGAGAGAGGGTCTTACAAACACCACCTGGAGGGTGAAAGGCAGAGCCTGTCTGAGAGCAGTCTCACACTGTCCAGAAAGCCTGAGCGTTGACAATGCCCTGTTAATGTAAGACTGTGGCAGGAGGGGGACCCGCGGCCCCTCACATAAGCTGTCTGTGCTGTAAGTCTGGGTGAATATTAGACTCAGAGAATCAGAGGGGAAAGCAGGAAGGTGTGGATGTCCTGGCAGGGCCATCCCGGGCTTTGAGTCATGTGTCACACAGACAATTATGCTCCCAGGTTATGGTAGGGCTGAACAGTTCTGTCATCAATTCCCATTCTAGCCTGGAGCTCATGCTGTGGTGACAGTGTTGTGAGCAAGCCTGACACACTGCCAGTCATATAAAAGTATAGGACAGCTAGGTGTGTGGTGTTCTCCCATAATTCCAGTATCGATGGGGCTGAGACAAGAGGATTGCCAAAGAGATGATGCCAGCCTGGGCTAAATAATAACAAATCGTGCTGGGTCCGTGATTGGCTATAAAGCAGGGTGCTTGTTATTGAATGAGCATTAACTGCATCCTTATCTCTATCAGACCTCTCGGTTTACTGCGGAAGGCACACCTTCTCTTTAAGTGTATATAAGACGTGTGAACAGTAAGGCAGCCTCAGGCAGCTCCTCAGGAGGGACCTAGACAAAGGCTCTGCCCCAATGGGACACCATAGTCCCATGCCTGCTGCTGTCCATCAAGACATTTAAGGGGTCAAGATATAAAGGACAAAGAGAATGAAATGATATTGATATTGGTACATCGCCCTCCCTCAGTGTTTTTAGTAAGACCCCAAAAACCATAGATAAAACTTATAGCATATGGCTGCAAAGAAACATTTTTTATCAAGTTGTACAATGTGTTTTAGGGTAAATGTCAATACAAAAGAGTGAGAAAAACAAACTAAAAGGTTTATGGTATAGAACGTCACAGAGACTAGTTTAATTTATTATTAAAGAAAGATTTTTTTTATATGGTTGGAGAGATGGTTCAGCAACTAAGGCCTTTCCCTGACCTTACAAAGTTCCTGGGCTTGGTTCCAGTCACAGATGACGGGCAACCATCTGTAGCTCCAGTTCCAGGGTCCTGATGCCCACCTCTGCCGACCTCCATGGGCACTGCCCACATGTGGTTCACATACATGCATGCAGATACATTGGATATGCTATCCAATAAACAAACAAATGAATGAATGAATCCATGAATGAATGAATGAATGCAGTACAACCTAGTATGTTGTTTGGAGGCATGTGCTACCATACCTTGGTATATTTTCTCTTAACTTATTATTTGTTTTATATTTTAAGTAGGTTATTAAAGATCAACTGTTCTTGCGCAGACCTGAGTTCGAGTCCCAGCACCCACATGGCAGCTAACCACACCCCATAGCTCTAGTTCTAGGCACCTGGTACCCTCTTCTGGTCTCTGTGTGTTCCAGAAACACACACACACACACACACACACACACACACACACACACGACAGATTCACATGCAGGCAAGTACCCATGCATATAAAATAAAATCAAGTTAAAAGAATAAAATAAAATAATTCCATTTCTATCAAAAGTAATGAAGTACACATTTATTTTTGAAAAGCAGATATTAAAAATATATCATTTACCTGTAAAGTGTAAGAAGACGATTTTATGTTCCATAAAAAGGCAAGTCTCCAGTCAGGGAGGAGCTTTCGAAGGAGGGCCTTTTAAGCTGAGGCTCAGGAATTAGGGAGGCAGAGCTAAAGCCGTGACTGTTCTAGGCAGGGCAGATAGTTCTCAAGGAGACAGGTGTGGCTAAGGAGATACCGCAGCGAGCATCAGTGCCCCTTGCATCGCAGGGCAGGAGTACCACTTATGTTTTTATTGTGGATCCACTGTGGGAAATACAGTCTCTGCTGCGAAGGAGTAAACTTCCATCAAGGCTTATTGAAAGGACAAGAATATGTGGGCATTTTCTGGGGCATTCCTCATGTAACCCTGAATACAGGGATTGATCCAGGATACTGCTCCCCTTCTAGGAAGCCAGACTTGTGCCTTTACCGGGGATGACAGCTTCAAGTATGTGGGGCACTTGCAATAACTTCTAACTAAGCCTTTGTTGCCTTTTCAAGTGTCTCAAGTGGAGTTTGACCCGGAGACGGGGGGGGGGGGGGGGGGGGGTTAGAAAAGGCAGGAAACCAACTGCAGTGTGATATGGGTTGCTCTGCATCTGAGTGTGGCCACTCTGTTCATTAACCAGCTGCTGGAGGAGAGGGTTTGTCACTAGAACCCATCACCCTGGATGCCCGGGCACTCCCTGACAACCAGACAGCAACCAGCAATGCTGGGTGAGCAGGGTTAGAGGTACGCAACGCTAAAATGCAGCTGTCAGGAGTGCTTGTCTTTTCCTCAGCAAGAGGGAGCTGGGTTTTGATGATTTCATCACGTTCCCATGATGGAGGCCGGGGCTCGTGGAGAATTTTGTCAACAAGAGGGTTGGGTATGTCCCAAATCTGAGCACTAAGGTCCAGGAAGTCAGGAGTCAGACTATTATTTTAAAAGACAGTTGCCACAAAAATAGAAGTTCAATGTGGATTGACAAAATTAAGGAAAAAGAAATGGGGGTTAATTCAGAAGAAAAGGCAAAGCAATTGGAGACAAAGGGAAAGATAAGATATTCTCAGTGTTTCTTTTATTCAGTTGCTTTAGTTATTTTATTTTATTTCATTTTATTTGAGACAGGGTTGAACTATGTACTTTAAACTGAACTTGAACTTAACTATAAGTCCCAGGCTGGCCTCAAGTTAGAGCAATCCTCCTGCCTCAGCCTTCTGAGTGCTGGGATTGCAAGTGTACACAGCCATATATGGCATCACTGTTGTTTGTGTGTGTGTGTGTGTGATAGGAACGAGTTTGTGTGCACACGCGTGTGTGCATGCATAGCAGTCAGTCTCTGAGTTAGGGTCTCACTGAGCTCAGAGCTCATCCATTTGGTCAGGCTGCATGGCCAGTGAACTGAGCTGCCTCTAGTCACCCATGAAGCTACAGGCACACATGGCCTCACCCAGCTCGCACCTGAACACACATCCTCATGCATGTATGGCAAGTCCTTAACTGGCTTGACTCGTGTCCCAGTCCCTTGCACCAGAGTCTTAGAGGGTGGCTAATAATCGGTTTGTCACTCTGGAAACAGCATAGGAGTGCTTTAGTTGGTTTTGCATTTTAAAATAATACATAGGGTGGAATGTATATGCTCCCACCAAAATGAAGGGATCAGATAAGATTATCTCAAAATTAGTGAACTCTGGGCACTGGAAACAGTCCCTTCACCCAGAAACACCTCCCATGGATGTTTTCTTAAACTCTAATAATAAATAGATAATTGTCTTTGGACTTAGCATTTCCAAAGATGTTTCCCAGATGCTCCTCAAGGCCCCTCGGGATCTGTCATTAGGCATTCCTTCATGCTTTTCGTCTCTCTGTTCCAGTTGCTGTCACAGCCACACTAAATGAATGTTTGGGACATGCCTGGGATGCCCCGGGCCTGCCCACGTCCACGCCAGCAGGCCCACTGCTGTGCCGTCCACCACTGCATCCTATAGGGTATTGCTCTGATGGCTGCTTCTGGGAAGACAGTTCCACGGGATGCCGCTGGCCACGGTGGCAGCACTGCCAACCTGTGTTCCACTTCCCTGTTTGCACTGTATGCTTTGCTAACCCGAATGTCCCCGCGGGCAGTGAGTGAATTGTGTTTGCTCTGTGCCTTCACACAGCACATGTCCTGTAGGCCATACGTTTCCCCTAAATGAGGTGGTTTTGGGTGCCACATAGTATGTTTCCCTCTAGAAAATAATCATTCCGTTCGTAAGCTGCTATTTCTTTCCCATTTTCAGCAGGATTTGGCTGCTGTAGTTGAGAATATTAAACAGTCATTTTTTTCCCCTCTTTTTCAGTAGCTCACTACTGCATCGGTTGGAAGCATCTTTCTTCTGTTTCTGGGGACACTGGCTTCACAGACATGTGAGCCCCTAGAGTCCTCCTATTCTGGCGAAATTATCTGATAATTCATACTTACCTGTTTATGGCATAATATGTTATTGCTCTCAGGAGCATTTACAGTTTAATCGCAGTTTCTGGGAAACATAAATGTTTAACTTGAAAGAATGAATTCATTTCCGCAAGTACATTTGCACCCACTGTGCAGCTTGGGTAATAGATATGCCTTAAGGAGACAGGGTGACACTCTGTTGGCCCTAGAATCACACCAGGCATGCTGGCTGCCAAGTGTACATTTACATATTTAGTACCTCCAACTGGGAAGACGGTCTTCTTAGCCGCTGCTTTGAAGGCTCCACCGTGGATACATTTGTGCTTATTACACGGCCTGCTCCGCATTCATCTGAAGGTCACAGTGTTGTGGCATATTTCGGTGCACATGTTATCTGTCTCACCTCCTCAGACATTCTTGCTTCTTTGGTACTAGAAACACATACTCATATAATACTTAAGCTAATTCCTGAGACCTTGTAACAGATAGAGCGAGCTTCTCGGCTGCTGGCTTGCGTGTAAGAGGATAGCTTTCCTTGCTGAAAGTGAAATTCTAGAGGACTCAGATGTCTGAACTCTTTCCAAGGTGGATTGCTCAAGAGGAAACAAACAGCACAATCCTGTGTAATTGCTTGTTATTTTGAAGACGGAAATGTTATGTGTATTTTTCTTCCCAAAGGGCCCTGTGGAGGACTGGATCCTGCTAGTGTTTTTAATAGATCTCTGTGATATTGCCAATATATGGAACTCACAAACACATGAGGCTGAGATCCATTTGGCTGAACAATGAAATACTCCAGAAGGACTCAGTTCCTACTGACAGAAAAGTCACAAAGGGATTGTATGAAATCCCCAAATGTGTGAAAGAGACAAGTGGATCTAGGTGTGTGTGGGTGTGTGGGTGTGTGTGGTGATGGTGGTGGTGGTGGTGATAGTGGTGGTATGGGGAACATGCTCTTAATATCTTAGTTATCCTAAAAGATTCATAGACCAGGACAGACTTGGAGACTCAGGGCTTGGAGGTTTGCATTTATTAGTGTGCGTTGAAGTCTTTGACTGGGTTCCACCTGGTGATGGTGGATCAGGTGTTTCTTTACCATGGGCCTTAGTTTCCTGTAAATAGAGATAATGGCACATGCCTCTTAGAAGATTTGTGATTGGCAACCATATTGAAGCATGCAAAGTTATTATTGCAATGCCTGGCATACCTGTGGACTTCATACTTGTGATTTGTTGTTGCTGTAAACGGTTCTTACACGTTAGTGTTACACGGTTGATTCAGAGAGGAGAAAGAAGTTGCTTAGAAAATAAAGGCAAGTGTTTGGGGCATGCGAGAAGATAGCTCACTTGGCAAAGCACGTGCTGAAATCTCAGTCTGTGTTAGAACAAGCCAGACATGGTGTGTGCTTGTAATCCCAGCCCCGGGGAGGTAGAGATGGGCAGATCCCGGAAGCTTGTTGGCTGGTCAGTGCAGACTACTTAATGAACTCCAGGACTGTTGAAAACCTGCTTTCCCTTTACACAGACAGAGATACAAACTGACAGACAGACATGTATACATGCGCATGTACACATACACACACACACACACACACACACACACCTATATACACATACACCTTCCCCAACAAAAGAGTAAATTTTTTTTAATTAAAATCATTTTTAATTTTGGTGGTAAAAACTATATGGGTTTTTCCTTCTCCATGAGAAATTATGTTGTAAAGAGGGAAACACGCGAGGGCCCAGTGGTGTGCTGTTTGTGGTATCCCTCGGCCAGATGCGTCTGGCTGAAAGGCTTCACCCTCGGAACCAGGTATTGCCTGTTTGTGGAATGCTCTTTGCTTTGGAAGCCAGCTTTGGGGAGTTCTCGTGGTTTTGGCCCATTTTGTGTTAGGTCCTGTGTTGTCTAATCAGAACTGGATGGGGAAGGTGCTGGTGGGCAGAGTCCCTTCCAAGAAAAACACTGGGTGTTTCAGGAAGTGTGGGAGTGAGTCAGCAGACAGCATTCTTCCTCTGAGTCAGTCTCGGACTTGCTGGAAACAGGCTTGACTTTCACCCAGAGTTCTGCTTTTGCCGATCGAAGGTTCTATCGGGGTGACCTTGTACCATGCTGACAGCAGGCTTTGTTAGTGGGTGCGCCCGCCCACCTGGAGTGTCTTAGAGTGTGGGCCCAGTGAGTTCTTACAAGAAAAATCTCAGTTCAGTTCTACATCCTTAAACTAGTCTCTCCTCCAATACATTTTTGCTTCAAGCAGGGGGAATATGAATCAACCACTAGTGTAAAATTTGGAGGAAAATTGGTAGTAGCATTGATTTTGGTCACACACAGACACACACACACACACACACACACCCTATGAGTGTTAACATGTAACTCTAACATTCTTAGAGCACAGCGTTATTTTTCAAAAGACAGTAAGTACCAGTGTACCACATTCTAGAGTTGTGTGGAAGATAAGAGGATCTTGGTTCTTCACTGCAACTTTTAAAAAACACTAATTTCATGCTGTATGGTTACTGAAATAAAATGAGGTACATTCCAAGGTGTGGTGGAGGAGTAGGTTTTATTGTAGATATGAAGGAGATCAGTTAGAAGTCTTTACTATTGACTTCCTTGGGGAAATCTTTAAAAGGGAGAGAGAGGCGGGTGGTGAGATGGCACAGCGGTTGATAAGCAGTTACTTCTTTCAGGGAGCCCTGAGTTTGCGCCCCAGCACCCACACTGGGCAGCTGCTGAGCTCAGACAGACCTGCCTGCCTCTGCCTCCCAAGTGCTGGGATTAAAGGTGCTCTAGCATACCTGACTCTGGTCTCCCAGCACTGTCCCAGGAAAGAACAGTCAAGTCATAATTCTTTTCCAAGAGTAAACTGCCTGCCGTAATTTGAGCTCTTCGTAAGGTCTGTGAAGCCCACTACATAGGCTTGGGGCTTTGTAGGTAGTTGTCTTAGAGTGTTACTGCTGTGGACAGGCGCCATGATGACCAAGGCAACTCTTACAAAGGACAACATTTAATTGGGGCTGGTTTACAAGACCAGAGGTTCAGTGCAGTATAATCGAGGCAGGGACATGGCGGCATCCAGGCGCCATCCATGGTGCAGGAGGAGCTGAGAGTTCTACATCTTCATCTGAATGCTGCTAGCAGAATACTGACTTGCAGGCAGCTAGGATGAGGGTCTTAAAGCCCACACCCACAGTGACACACCTACTCCAACAAGGCCACGCCTACTCCAACAAGGCCACACCCACTCCAAGGAGGCCACGCCTTGAGACAGTGCCACTCCCTGGATTAGGCATATACAAACCATTGCTCCTTTTCATTTACACTAGCAGACTGATAATTTTTCCTTTTTTTAGTTTTTTAAATCTCAAGCACTTAGGCTTTGGTTAACCAGAGGTGTTGGTTTTTCTTTCTGGTGCAGCATCACTGTAGGGTCTCCCCTCCCCCCACTCCCCATTTCCTCCCAGGCAGGGACCATGCTGGCTGCTGGTGGCCCTGAGCTTCTCTGAGGTTTCAACAATTGCTTCAGAGATTAAGCACCATTCTTATAATGTGTTCCTCATATCTTAAAAAAATCCGAATGTTGGTTTGTTTCCTAGAAAAATATCTACTTTATCATCTTGGAATGGAATGACTTGGGCCTTGGCAGAGCAGAGAGTTCTCAGCTAAGGACCTTGAGGATGATATTGTATGATTCTCTTGTCTGCCTAGGAGGGAAGTTTTTTTACAAAACAAAAGCTAAAATCTCCAGCAGCCACACACTTTGTGTTACAAGCAAGCTTTGTGGAGATCCAAGAGAAGAACACATCTTTCCCTCACTCCAGAGATAAGTGGACATACATGCATACCCCGTGTTTTACCCAGCTCTCTACTGGCAGGCGATCTGTGCAGGCACACTTATGAGCAACAAGCAAACAACTAGGCTAGCTCGTGGCATTTGCTAGGTCTCAGAAAGTGCAAGGCTGTAGGCACCGTTACAGAGGCCCTGTTGTCCCATTTAATCAGTGTGTACACACATATATATGTACATGCACACATATGTACACACACTTATATATACACATGCACACATGCACATGCACATATACACATGCACATGTATACATGCACACACATGTACACACATGTACACACTTATACATACACATATACACATGCACACACATATACACATGCACACATGCACATGCACATATACACATGCACATGTATACATGCACACACATGTACACACATGTACACACTTATACATACACATATACACATGCACACACATATACACATGCACACACACATGTATGTGACACGTCCAAGAGCAAAGAGCAGAGATAGGGGCACGCTGGAAAACCAGCTTTAGCATTGGCTTTCTTGCGCCACATTCTTTCTAACCCCAGGGCAGCCTTGCATCCCACGATAACTGAAATGTCTCCCATGAAGGACCAGCACATCCTCACATTCGGGGTTCTGCCGGGATGACATATGACACTATACAGGGAGGAGGGCTGGAGAGGGAGAGGCTATGATTGCAGGGGTGTGTTAGTTACTCCTGAGCCTCTGTGACCAGGATATCCCACTGAAACTACTTAAGGAATGAAAGGTTTACTTTAGCTCAGAGTTTCAAAGGTTTTCTCTCCACATTGGGAAGGCATGCAGGAACAATTCAGTGTGAGAGTCTGTGGCGGAAACTGTTCATATCAAGAAGAGCCAGGAAGCTTTCTCTTCAGAGAGAAAGGCTAGAACTGGGAGTGATAACAGCTTTCAGATGCACACCTTTAGACACCTACTCCTGCCTGCTAGGCTTTTCCTCCTAGCAGTTCCACAGCATGAGTGCGTGCACATGTATGTGTGCACACATGAACACACACACACACATACACACATATACACACATGTACACACATATATAAATGTATATATACATGCACATGTGTACACACTTATACACACATGTACACACATACGTACATGTACACATATGTATACACACATACACATGCACACACGCACATGTACACGTGCACATGTACAGATGCACACACATGTGCACACATGCACACATGTACACACTTATACACACACATATACACATGTACACACATATACACATGCACACACATATATACATACATACAGGCACACATATGTATGCACACTTATAGATACACACATATATATGCACACACATATACACATATATACACACATGCACATACACCCATGCATACACTATTCACATGCAACACATATATACACACATGTATACATATGTACACAAATATGAACATATATATGTGCATACACATATATACACATATAAATATATACATACACACACACACATATATACATACATACATATATATTGACATAGCACTCTCAAATTTGGGAGAAGTGTTAAAAATCTAATTTAGTCAAGTCATTCATGGAAAAAATTTTCAAAACAGTTTGGGTAACTATAGTTCTATGGCTGTTTTACCTCCTTTAGCTACTACCATAAACGTTTAAAATAAATATATTTCCCAGAATCATTCATCTGTCCCCAGGCTTTGTCAAGCATGCCAAAAGTTGGAGTAAACGCCAAGGTAATATCACAACAGCCTTTTGACCCTTCAGAACTCTTGCTCTTGTGAATTCCCAGGGTCCACATTCCTCATCCTGAACCACGCCTGCCCTTGTCCGATTTCTCTTTCCAGCTGTCCTCAGTGCCCCTTACCCCTGCGACTTAGCTGACACGACCTGGAGCTCTGCCGTACTGACTATCAGTGAAGCTAGATCCTCAGACCCTTTCCAGAAAATCTGTGGGATCTCCTGTGTAGTAAATGTGTCAAACTCTTGTTGTGTTCCTCTGTGTGTCAGACTGGTGGAGTTTATCCCACTTCTAGTATTTATTAGTAACCCCAGACATGGGGCTTGTTACTAAAAGCCTAATTTACCTTCTGAGTCCGGCAGAGATGGTCCTGCTTCATGGGGTTACTGTGATCCTGGCAGATGATCATACAAGAGAAGGGTCATTATCTTCTTCTTCCTCTTCCTCTGTGTTACTTTTGTTTGCAACACTAGTAAAGTTTAGTGCCCTTAGTGTATTGATATCATAAACCCATTTGGCTGAAAGTTTTCTTACTAAACAGTACCCAGTTCTTATAGTAAAGACTTGGAATTAATTTGGAAGGATTTTTGTTTAGAAAAGTTGACACCTTGAAATTCTTTTCAAAAAATGACTTACTGCCTTTTAAATAATTACTTTGTTTCATTACGTATGTGTATGTATGTGTCTAAGTCGGTATGTAACACATGTGTCTGCGTGCCCTCGGAGGTCAGAAGAGGGCATCGCATCTCCTGGAGTTGGAGTTTTACTGATGGTTATGAGCCACCATGTAGGTACTGGGAATTAACCCCAGGTGGTCTGCAAGAGCGGTCAGTGTTCTCAACTGCCGAGTCATCTCTCCATCCCTGACTTCTTGTTCTTAGCCTAGAATGTTATGCATTTCTTCCCAGGCTGCCCATCTTTTGCCTTTTTCTTAGTACCTTAGAGACAGGTCATGGAGAGAAAGAAGGACTTGCCTGGAGATATCTCCCAGGTTCCCTCCTCCCATTGGCCTAACATAGTCTGCTTACCCCAACAAGCCCGCCTGTACCCCATGGACGACATTTATGATGTGGGTGTGACCTTGGTGCAGGCCGTGTCTTGGGTGCCTTCTCTCTCGATGATCTAAACACGGTCATTTTGCATCTTTTAAAGGATGACAGTGCGTTATGGCTTTGCTCTGGTAGGTTCCAGGTGCTCAGGTTTAAGAATGTAATTTCTGGCAAATATTTCTCTAGAGCTTATGAATTGACACTGGCTTTGCAGTAGACACACTGCCCTGAAAAACATTTCCGTTTCTGCCTGAGGGGAACAGGGGTTTGATTGTCTCTGGTCTCCTGATTCGTCAGACCCAGGCACTTAAAGCTGATGTGCTTGACGTCAACACTTCACATTTTACACTAGCTTTCTTGTATGATTTTCCATCTCTGTTTGCCTTCCTCTAGTTAGTTCCTTATTTTCAGACAGACACCTGAAATCATAACCGTGCCCTTGATCTTAATTTTGCATACATTTCTTTGACAGCAGAGTTTAATTTTTTGTATACCAGCCAAGAAACATCAAAGACATAACACATATATAGATTCTTCATGCCGCTTATCCTGACTATGAAATGGAGAAATTCTGAAATAACATTATCAGAATTACGGTCTCAGTCTCCTATATTTTTTTTTTAAAGAACCTAGACAGGTGTGAGTCGCTATGCATTCATATGCCTGTATCAAGGATAACTTTCATAATTTTTTCCTTCTAAGAGAATAAGACTATTTGTATATTCTGTGTTATTTATGTGCTTTATGCTGATCTCCTACTAGATTTTAAGTTTTGTGAAAATAGGAACCGTACTAGTGAATTTCTCATAGCTGTGACATAGAACCTAAGAGGATTGATTTATAAGCAAGAAAGGACTTTGTCTCACAGTTTCAGTACTTGCTAAGTTTTGTCTCTGGTTCTTGTGGACCTGGGGTACTTGCATTAGTTAGATTTTGCAGTGATTTATTTTGGCTCCCAGTTTGAAGGTGCTGTGCGTCATGTGAGGAAGGTGCGGAAGCAGGAGTCTGAGGCAGCTGTTCACATCATATCTGTCTCAGGAAGCAGAGAAGAGAACGGCTGGTTCTCAGTGCACTCTCTTCTTTTTTTTTTAGTTGTGACTGTAGTCCATGGGTTCAGGATGGGTCATTCAGTCTTAGGTAATCCTCTCCAGAAATGTGCCCCAAAAATTCAGTGAGAGGCACATTTCCTAGGTGATTCTAACTCAAGAACGCCCACCAAGGAGATGTAGTCCCCAGTGGTTTCCCAGAAGCCTGTAGCAGGAAATAACGATTTCCATGTGTTTTGTTGGGGTTTCATGGCTGTGACGGGACACCATGACCAAAGTAACTCTCATAAAGGCAAACATTTCATGGCGGCTGGCTTACAGTCTCAGAGGGTCAGTCCATTATCATCATGGCAGGAGGCATGGCAGCGTGCAGGCAGGCGTGGTGCTGGAAGAGCCAGAGAGTTCTGCACCTTGATCCAAAGGCAGCCAGGAGGACACTTTGGATCACACTGGCCAGACTTGAGCATATATCTGAGACCTCAAAGCCCCGTCTCCACAGTGACACACTTGTTCTAATAAGGCCGCACCTCCTCCAATAAAGCCACACCTTCTAATAGTGCCATCTCCCATGGGTCAAACATTTAAACCACCACACCATGCCAAGTGGAGGCAGAGGAAGTGGGCAGGTCCCACAATGTCAGGTCATGACCCCAGTGGCCCAGTTTCCTTCTGTCACATCCCTCCTAAAGGTTCTGCTACCTCCCAGTAGCACCAAAGGCCAGCGGTGGTGTCTATACATACAGCCTTTAGGGAACACTTACCTAAATCCTAGCAGGAATCATGTCTGTTTTGTCTTCTATAGAATAAATGTATAGAACTGTGCTAACCTTTATGGGAGGTGTTTTAGCAATGTATGTTTACATTTAAGCTGATTTAGTAAAAAAAAAAAAAAATCTAGTGTCCAGTTCCTCAGAAACCCTGGCTTCCTACATTGTGAGCGCTCAGCTCCAGTGCTGAGTGGTTCTGATGAAACTGTTTCTTCAGCTCTGAGTTCATCATTGTACTTCACACCGGTAATCACAGCACTCAGGAGACTGAGAGATGAGACTCATTGAGAGTTCAAGACCAACCTAGTGAGTTCCAGGATAGCCTGAGCTACAGAGTGAGACTCTGCCTTCTAAAACAACCACCCCCACCACCCCACAACAGCATAGGCTGGGGAGAAGGCTCAGGGTTAAGAGCACGTGTTGCTCTTCAAGAGGACCAGAGTTCAGTTCCCAGCAACAACCACAGGCGGGCGACTGTAGAACTCAGACGGATGTATTGATGAATGAATGGGTCAGGGTTGGGTTGGCTGGTGCTGATCAATGCTGGATGAATATTAAGTACTGATTTATGAAGGTCGTTCTGACTTTAACTTTTTGCTGTTGGCATCACTTTAGCAATAGTACTGCATTGGCTGTTAGTGAAAAGGTGGACCTGCCTGCAGTTACATGGAAAGGGTTACCTGGAAGGGAAGCTGGGGATGAAATAGCCCAGGCTTTGAGCCTTCTGATCAAGGCTCAAAGTTTAATGGGGGTCTCCAAATATATAGGGAGGCGGAATCCTTCCCCCAAAGGCTGGAAACTCTCCACAGAACTGGTTCAGGTTGCTCAGCAGGTGGCTAGTACCTCTCAGGAAAGTGCAGGTCCTTGAAGAACAATGGGCTTCACCTTGGTCTGAGCGCCCCACCCTAGGTGGAGGGAATTATGGCTAACACAGGAATTCCCTCTCAAAGGCTGGGAGAGGAACTTTACCTTGGTCAATGTCAAGTTCCTGCCTGGTGGCTTGGCACCCCAAAAAGGCTCTTTACAATAAAGAAACACTGATATTTAATAGCACTTAAAGGCATAACTTGGGGCAGCCCTCTTAATGGGGTAACTATTTGACTTCATGGCCAAGTTATTTTTAAATTTTATAAATAGCTTTTATAAGCCCCACAGTCATTAAAATGGCAATAAGAGGTTTTAATGGCCTCTTTAAGTTGGTAAGAATTAAGCAAAATAACACAATTTAAGTGCTTGCCACGGGGCTGGCATACTTAAATTCTAAATAAATGAGAATTATTGGGTTTAGTTTAATGAAGTGCTGAGCTGGACCTGTGATTTCTTCAGGCCATGTGTGGGGATCTTTTCTGCTGTCATGTTAAATTTGAAGTGTGGGGAGAGGTCTTCTTTTCCACAATAAAAGCTGTATTTACTACTGTCTATTGATAAATAGAAAATGTTCATGACTTAATAGACTTTATTCTCTTTTTCTTTATTTTTATTTGTGTGTGTGTGTGTGTGTGTGTGTGTGTGTGCGCACGCGCGCGCTATGGTTGATGCTACATGCATGGGAGTCTTCACCTGGAGTTACAGGTGACTAATACTCATCTCATAAGGATGCTGGAAACCAAACTCTGGTGGGTCTGTAAAAGTAGCAAGCACTCTTAACCACTGAACCATATCTAGGTCTCTACACACTAATAATCTTACCTAAATCTAGTTTCTTACTTAGGGATAAACTCAAAGCTAGATTTAGAATCATTGAGTTCCATGATCACACACACTAGGTTCTTTCCATCCAAGGGTTCTTTCCCTGAGAACCCCTTCTTCCCAATTAGCCCTTGGTGGCTACACCATCAGAGTAAATGACATCCCTTTCTTCAACGACCATTAACAGCCATTTACAACGGCCATGCCACATCTGGATGGCAGCCTCTCACCCCCTCATCTCTATCCTTCAGCCCTGTCTTTCCTGTGCCCGTGGAGCACGGTGGGTGGAGCACGGTGGGTGGAGCACGGTGGGTGGGTGTGACTCAAATGTGCTCATTGACCACTCATTTCAGCACTGACTGAATTTGAGTCTCAGCCTCAGCCATCACCCTCTGCACAAAAGGAGCCTCTTAGCCCCAGGCTAAAGTCACATTAGCCTATGGCAATGCACATAAATATTTAGAAGGCTCTTTCAACAAGGTATGTGATCGATAAATCCTAACTTACTGGCCTTAATTAACTTTTTCTTCAATTGTTATGACTGCATGAGTAAGTAAATGCCCCCAGAAGATTTTCACAGGACTTTGGCTGGCGATGTGACTCTAAGGTGAGCGCGGAACTGTCCCTGTGCTTGTTTTGAGTTAACTCATAAAGAATGGCTTCCAAGTTTTAGGCACTCCCAGGAGTTTCACCCAACATAAGCAAGCAAGCAAACCAACAGCACAGCTAATAATCAAATGCGTAAATCAGCAATTCTGTCCCCAAGGGCGGCTGCTGCTTCTGCGGCACGTTTAAAGCTAGGACTTGTTTCCTAGAAGAGTACCATGATCTGAAGCCTCTTCATAAACCAGCAGCGGCAGCACCTCGCTCGTGCCCTTTGGGTATTTCCTGGGGTCTGAGGGCAGTGCCTGTTGACATAATAACACGAGGCCGTTCAGCATAGACTAACACATCAGCTGACTCTGACGGACATAAATATCCTTGTGTGTTCTTCCACTCTGGTTGCTATGGTACCTTTATTTTGGTATAAACTTGGACTCATATTTCATAGTCCACCTGAATGGCTCAGGTTCATGGTGGAGGTGACTTTTCTCCTGAACTTTCCATGAACTAATAGTTAATGTTTAAACTACCAACCTGGAAAAAAATGGCAGAATTAGGGCCATAAAAATATAGAAACCCAGTAGCCAGGGGGACCCGAGAAACCCATGGGTTGTTATAATGAATCTGGGCATCCAGGAATATCTTTTTTATGATAAATAAAAGAGGTGACCCAAAAAGTTGAATAAAGATGCTAGGAAATTAAAAATAAAGGGGGCTGTAAGAAGAATACATGCTTATTCTAAGAGCCTTTATTATGTATGGTGGAAATGTTTCGAAAAAATTTGAGGAAATAAAGAAATTACAAAGCATTACATTTCAGGTGAAAACTAAAGGGGAAGTGTTGATGATTCATAGACAAACCAAGAGAGATAACATTAAAATATAGGGCCAGGCATCGAACATGAAAGAGTCTCTTTACAGGAGGAATGAAATTCCCAGAGAAAAGTAGACACTGGATTTTCTATGTCTAACACAAAATCTTTCTAACAAATGTTCAGATGCTTCTAATTGTGTCTAACACAATTTCTTTTTTTATAATTATTTTTATAAGATGTATTCTTTATTTACATTTCAAATGATTTCCCCCAAATGTCCCATAAGCCATCTCCCCTCGCCCTGTTCCTCAATCAGCCCCCTCTGCTTCCCTGTCCTGGTATTCCCCTACACTGATGCATCTAGCCTTTCCAGGACCAATGGCCTCTCTTCCCTTTGATGTCCAACAAGGCCATCCTCTGCTGCCTGTGCATCTGGATCCATGGGTACCACCATGTATACTATCTGGTTGATGTTTTGGTCCCTGGGAGCTCTGAGAGTACTGGGTGGCTCATATCGTTGTTCCTCCTGTGGCGCTGCAAACCCCTTCAGCTCCCTGGGTCCTTTCTCTAGCTCCTCCACTGGGGACCCTGAGCTCAGTTCAATGGCTGGCTGAGAGTGTTCCCTTCTGTATTTGTCATGCACTGGAGAGCCTCCCAGGTGACAACTATATCCAGCTCTAGTCAGCAAGTACTTGTGGGCATTGATAATAGTGTCTGGGTTTTGTACCTGTGTATGGGATGGATCCCTAGGTGGGGCAGTCTCTGGATGGTCTTTCCCTCAGACTCTTCTCCACACTTTGTCTCTGTATCTCCTTCTGTGAGTATTTTGTTCCCCCTTCTAAGAAGGACCAGAGTGTCCATACTTTGTTCTTCCTTCTTCTTGGACATCATTTGATATGTGAATTATGTCTTGGGTATTCCAAGCTTCTAGGCTAATATCCACTTATCAGTGAGTGTATACCATGTGTGTTCTTTTGTGATTGGGTTACTTCATATTACAGTTCCACCCATTTGCCTAAGAATTTCATGAATTCATTGTTTTTAATAGCGGACTAATATCTCATTGTGTAAATATACCACATTTTCTGTATCCATTCCTCCTTTGAAGGACATCTGGGTTCTTTCCAGCTTCTGGCTATTATTATAAATAGGGGTGCTGTGAACATAGTGGAGCCTGTGTCCTTATTGCATGCTGGGGAATCCTCTGGGCATAAGGAGTGTTATAGCAACATCCTCCGGAAGTGATGTGCCCAGTTTTCTGAGGAACCTCCAGACTGATTTCCAGAGTGGCTGAACTAGCTTCCAATCCCACCAGCAGTGGAGGAGTGTTCCTCTTTCTCCACATCCTCACCAGCACCTGCTTTCTCTGAGTTTTTTTATCTTAGCCATTCTGACTGGTGTGAGGTGAAATCTCAAGGTTGTTTTGATTTGCATTTCCCTGATGACTGAGGATATTGAACATTTCTTTAGGTGCTTCTCAGCCATTCGATATTCCTCAGGTGAAAATTCTTTGTTTAGCTCTGTACTCCATTTTTAATAGGGTTTTTACTTCAGTCTCACTCAGTTTTGATCTGACTGTGATTTGCTCTTGGTGGTATTCATTCTCAAGTCCCCTGTAGCCTCACCACTGATGATTTCCTGTAGCGGAAGTCCGTCTTCGGGGATCACAGTAGAGGGCTGTCTGCCCACCCTGTCCCTCTTCCCAGGCCTTCATGCCATGCCTGACTCAGCCTCAGATCCAGTACCTGGCCCTTCCCAGCTTCAGGGTGTCACCCTGCATTCTATCCGTCTGCTCCGGGTACCCCCATCAACCATTCTTGGATGTCTCTCCCTCAGTGTGCATTCTGAAGTCTTTATCTTGCCTGCCTTCAGTTCCATTGGTTTTGGAAGCTGTTTTCCTTTCTAGACCCAATTCTTGCTTAGTTCTTGAATTTTGTACTCTGCTATCTTTTCATTGTGTGCATCTGTGTCTGTGTGTGTATGTCTGTGTGTCTCTCTGTGTGTATGTGTGTGTTTTGTGTGTGTGTGACTGTATGTGTCTGAGTGTGTATGTGTTGTATGTGTATCTGTGTTTGTGTGTAAGTATATGTGTGTTATACATGTATGTCTGTATGTGTATGTATGTGTGTGTTTATGTCATGTATATGATGCACATAGAAGCCAGAAAAGGGTATCAGATCTCCTGGAGCTGGAGTTACATACATTGCGAGAAGCCTGCTTCGGGTCTAGAATTGGCTTCTATACAATACAGGAGGAATAAAATTCCCAGAGGTAAGTAGACCCTGGATTTTCTATGTCTAACACAAACTCTTTCTAACAAATGCTAGAAATAGCAGGTGCACTTAAAATTATTTTTAAATATATATGTGTATGTTTGCGTGTGCAGGGAGTGAGTGTACGTGATTTCCCATAGAGGCCAGAGGCAGGAGGTATTGGACAACCACGCCCCTCCCCTAAGCCAGAGCCACCTGACACGGTGCTGAATGCTGGGTGCTGAATGCTGGGTGCTGAATGCTGGGTGCTGAATGCTGGCTGCCAAACTCAGGCCCTCGAAAGAGAAGGGAGCTCTGTTACTGAGCATCTCTCTGGCCTGCGGTGGAACACCGATCACCGCTGAAACATTTCTCTGCTCCCTAAATCCTCTTTCTTAACCCTCTCCCACGCACATTCCTTCATAAGATAAGAACATTTTACAGGACCTGTTGGCAGTTCTTTGCCATCAGCGAGTGGAGGAAACTGCTTTAGATATGATTTCTCTTCTTAGTAGAAAGAGAAGTTGAGCTTTCTTCCACTGCACTGCCTAGCCAGAATTAAATAAAGTGACCTTTTGTCTTTTTCCTTCTTTTTATCTTTACTATACCAGCACACCAATATCTCTCCCCCTCCCTCCCTTCCCCCCCTCTCTCTGTCTGTCTCTCTCAATTTTAACTACCAGTGTCTTAGCCACTGAACTTTGGAGCCTTCATCCGGTTTCTTAAAAAAAAAAAATGTATTGAGCATTATTTTGTGTATTTGTTGAAGGAATGTGTGTGTGTGTGTGTGTGTGTGTGTGTGTGTGTGAGAGAGAGAGAGAGAGAGAGAGAGAGAGAGAGATCTTGACAATTCTTGGCTGCCTGTCTGTTTTTCCCTTCCACTGTGGGCTCCAGGGAGCAAACTGCGGTTGACAGCTTGAGGAACCAGCATGTTTACCTGCTGAGACATCTCACTGGCCCCACACTGATTCTAATAGCTCATCGACATACCTTGATTATTGAAAATAAAGGGAAGAACATTTGAAAACATGTATTTTTGTCTTTGTGAGTATAGTATCAAGGAGTCGTCAACATGGTTCCAGAGTTTCACATTTTCTGGTACTTAGCACCTTAGACATGGTGACCTCTGCACACCGTGAGATCTGCAGTTGTGCTCTCTGAGTGAGTGTGGCCTGGCACAGCCACAGTGCTGCTGAGAAGGGACAGACTGCTGCAGCTGGCCAGCCATTCTCTCCTCAGAGCAGCCAGCAACTCAGCAGAAAGGCAGGCAGGCAGAGATGAGCTGGAGCCATGAAGACTTCTCTCCTTTTGGTTTTGCAGTACCGGAGATCTAATCCATGATGTGCTCCACCAGGGGACCACATTCCCTGCCTGGACACAGAATCTTATCATATGATATATGAGAAGTGTTTTGGGATGATGTGCACATCTGCATTAAGCTACTATATAAAACCTTATTAACAGTTTAAAAGATGGAATTTCATTGCTTTGGCAAAAGGAGTCTGTAGCCTAGTGATGAGAGTTTTAAAGTGAAATCTCCTTAGGGCAATGCACATAGGATTTAGAAAAATGGAAAGAACTCAGAACACCAGCATCTGACAGGTGACAGGAGCCCTTTTGTAGGTTGTGATCATTTGTAAGGTGATGTACCTCATGCCTGTGATTCCAACAGTCTGGGGATTTCTGTAGCATTGAGTTCAGGGTTAGCCTGGGCTACATTCTGAGTTTCAGGTCAGTGTGGACTATAGAAGTAGAAAACTGTCACTTGCTTTGTGAAACACTGACGATCACAAAGGACTGAATTGAAGATACAGATGATACGTGCAGTATATGTTCACCGCTAATGACCCTAGCTTTAAATGTGGGTCTAAACCTGAGGGCTGTGACTCATTTGGGGGCCATGGTATCAGATATCCTACCTTTCAGATATTTATAGGATGATTCATAACAATAGCAAAATTACACTTACGAAATAGCTATAAAATAATTTTCTGGTCGGGATCGGCTCAACATGAGGAACTGTGTTAAACGGTCGCAGCATTAGGAAGGTTGAGAACTTGTGCTAAGATCAATCATGCTGAAGAAAAAGATAAGTAGCAAATGTTACATCTCATCTTCAGCTAGAGCACCTCTCTCTGTGCCTGTAAAGGCCTATGACTTGCTCTCTTAAGAATCCATTTGCACATCAGAATGAGATATGAATTCAGACTTGTCGGTCTCCTTAAGAACTTCTTAAAGCATGAATCCTGCCTTCCCACGCTCCCTGTGTCCGTCAGACCCTGATAGTTCTTTATTTGTTTGCCCTTGTTGAGGGGAAAATGTTGAACTGTACAAATGCCGTCGATGTTACTGCCAGGGAGAGGGTGTCACCTAACAATAAAAACGTGCCACATGAGATCTCTGGTGATATTCGATACGCATTGCTCAATAAAGCAAGTCGCTGGAGGAGTCTCTGCTGTAGACTTCATGGCTGGTCAATGAATGAGGCCTTCAAGGTTGATACCAGGAGGCAGACAGTGAGAAAGAGTGTTGGGGGATGAGTTGTAGTGAGTGGGGTGACTTTCCCCTCTCTTTCTCAGTCCTAAGTGCTGGTCCCCAAAATGTGTATGGCTGGAAAATGAATTGTCACAAAGTCTCTGCTTCATCTTCTCCTGGTTGAAGACGACCTCTGTGACCTCCTGCCTCCTTAGGAATCTGAACAGAGGGATCTTTCACTCCTGGGAGAGTTGAACTTCTTGGAAGAAGCTTCCTTCTTAAAATTCTGCTCGTCCTGTGGTAGTACTTGCTGAGGCCTTTTGTTCAGGGTTGGGTCCTGCCCATGCCCTGGTTCTGCTGACTGCTTTTTTTTTTTTGAAAATTGGTATTCCATCCCTAGTGCAGAACTAAAGTATAGCTCTGTTCCTTTCTGAATCTCTTGAAAGGTCTTTCACAGGAGAGAAATAATTGGGTTTCCAGCCAATGGATGGGAGCTCTTTTTTATTCTTTTATTTCTGCTTAATTAATAAAGACACGGAATAAAGAAAGAAAGAGGTGCGGATAGAATAATCTCCCACAGAAGAAAATTCTTAATAATCTGTGCAGACACCCCCTCCTTGAGTTGTGGAGTCTTCCTGTGAAGCAAGACAGTAACTCCTGTTGTTTTGATCCACAAAGTAGCTCCTTTCCTAGAGCAACACAGTGGGAAGGAGGGAAGTCACTTAACAGTGTAACTCAGGTAAGACTGTGTCCATGACTGATGTGACCAAGACAAACCACCAGTCAGTACAAGTTGATGTGATAAGATGAAGCCAATGCGCCATATCTCTGTGTCTCCTGTGGTTGGTTGAAGCTTCACGAATGTCTGAATACAGTATTCCTCATAAGGGAGTCAGGGCCATTGGTACAGGTTGGCACATATATGTATGTCCTTTGACAGGGAAAGCCTTCAGATCTGACAGAGGAAGCTTCGCCTACAGATACTGCTGTTTCCAGAGAATCGAGTGAAAGAGTCTGTGTTGTCTTAAGGCAGTTTGTAATAAGCTGTTTCTGTCAGACCCAAAGAGTCTGATAGAATCCAAAAGCTAAGGGGAGGAGAGAGATACCTGTCTATAGGAGCCAGGACTTGTAAGGACTATGCAGAGCTTATCCTGGAACAGACGGAGACATGGGGTCAAGAACACAATGAAGTTTTCGCTTCAATGAGCAATTGACCCTTGCTCACCAGTGTTTCAAGAATCATGCTAATGTAATATTAACAATAAGGCAATGGTGTGTAACAGAACTCTGTGGACTAGTATGTTTTATAACTCTCCTGTAAAGCAAAACTTATGTTAAATATTTAAGGTTTATTTTATAGTCACAATTCATCTACAGTTTAAGTAGACTTCAATTAAAGTTCCCAGAGACTTGTATGGGTTAGGCAAGCACTCTAACAACACTTCTAACTCTTTGAAATAGTTTATTTGTTTTAAGATAGAGATTGCTATGTTGTCCACACTGTTCTTGAACTGCCTAGAGCCCAGACAGAACTCAAGCTCCAGGGTTCCCTGTATTACCAGTCCAGGATTTGGCTTTTAAATTTTAAGTAAAACTGTTGGTGGGTGGTGTCAAAAAGTTTTGGTAGAAATTGGCAGGGGTGTGGGTAGCACATGTTTTTAATCTCAGTACTTGTAGGGACAGGTGAGTCTCTGCAGTCTACATAGTGAGTTCCAGGCTAGCAGATACAGTGAGAACTGAAGCAAACTGGAAACCAAATCAAACCAAACAACCAAACAACCAAAGAAACAAACAAAACCCCAAAGCTTTTATAGACATTGTTCCATGTCTTTTAGTTAAAATCACAAACACTGATGACAAATCCCTTTCTCAGTTATGTCTTTGACTGAGACATTTAATCATATTGAAATCAAGATACTCCAAGATCCCCTGTCAAATCCAAAGAAGCACTTCAAATATCAAAGAAGGTGGCGTTTAGAGAAGGCATTTGAATGGCTGCTCATTGGGCTGAGACCTAGACTAGCATCACCAAGTAACAAGACTGGGTAGGTGAGATTTTTCAGAGTCTTGACCGAAAAGTGACACCAGCTGCAATCGAGGGTGAAGGAGAGGAACTCTGAAATTGAGGTTCGACTATGGATTTAGCTTGACTGTAACCCCATTTCAAAATCTCTTCTTTGAGTGGCGTTTCTTTGATGGAAAGCGGCTTCCTTGTGATGCTCTCTGTATTTGTCCCTTGTCACTCTTCCCCTGGCAATCACTAGAGATGCTCTAACAACTATGACTTGAGAAATGTTTCCCAAGTCTACTTAAATCAGACACTTGGCAGCTATTGTGATGGGTTCCCTGTACCCTCCAGGAGAAGGAAATGGGTATCCTTAACTGTACTTGCAAGTCCATAGCCTGGTACAGTGAAAATGAAAACATCTGTGTTATGGGTACTAGCTGATCCCTCTTAATTTCCATCTGGGTGCTACCTAGGCATTAGATTGAGGATGTCTTTAAAAGCCTGTAGGAAGACCAGCTGAGAGTTCTGTGCTGGCTATGTTTAGACATCTGAAGCCCCTGTGTGGAATGCCACATGACCACAGTGACAAGTGAGACTACAGCAGCCCAGTGGGGATGACTTTCTATATTTGAAATTCAGTTTAGCAAATTGACATTTCTCTGTCCCCCTCTCTAACATCCTCCCGCATCGGACAGATCGCTCTTTTAAAACAGAACACAAACCATGCATTTATTAGGCTCCCAGGAAGAACCAAACACAGGAGAGGGGATGCCTGGGGGCTACCACTTTTCATGAAAACCAGCTGCTGTGGTTTTGAAATGCAAACCAGATCAAAATCAGCACAAGGCCTGGAGGTTTCATTTATATTCCGAATGAACCAGCCTGCTGTGAAAGAGCATTTCTTCCACTTCTTCTCTCTCTTTCTCTCTTTTCTAAAGAAAACTTTTGAAGAAACTTTTGTCTAGTTCACTTGATGTTTACAGTAGCCCCATGAGCTAAGAAAAGAATTATCCTCTCTGTTTCTGACAGGCTTAATTGACTTGCCACTTGCAGCCCCCCTCCCCTCCACACACACACACACACAGTGGGGTGAGTCTTGTGTGGCTAATGCCCATAGCCCTAGCTCTGTCTGAATTGCTATTCCCAACCTGGAAGACACCAACCAAGTGTCTTAGCTAGTACTTTGGCATCTTCTGAGAGCAAACTGAGAGATACTGAGTTTTGTAAACCGCCAAATCACTGAGAGCTTGGGAGGGGATATTCCTACTGCAAAAGTCAATAAACTTGATTAGCTCGCTCGGGTGCCAAGGTTGTACAGGTCAAAACTGAAAACTGAGGCCCATAAAAATGGAAACAGATACATAGGTTCAATTTTAGAAGAAGCGTACTCACCTAGTGTAGAATATTCGTGTGTGTGTGTATACATGTGTGCAAGTACATTTATGTGTACCAGAGGGTGTTTATGTTTGTGCAGGTGGAGGGCACAGGTCACCCTCAAGTGCCATTCCTCAGGTACTGTGCACTTCGTTTTTCTGAGAGCCTTTTAACCTTTTACCTGGTACTGAGCGAGCCATGGGGGGTCTGGTTCCTTCACCTTCCCAGTGCGGGGATTGTAGACATGCACCCTTTGTCCTGCTGTCCCGCATGGCTTCGCTCGGGTCTCCATGCTTGCTGGCTTTCGCTCCCTCTGCAGCACACAGTGCGGAGGTGAGTGCTCATTCTGTAAGGGGATCCTCCTGATCTTTAGTCCTTGGGCGAACACTTTGTCTGGGTCTTGGAACTAAATTAATACAAGAGCTGAAGAGCGAGGGAAAACATAAGGGTTTTAAAATTAAGACACCCAAGGTTCCCACAAGAGCGGAGACAGAAGAAGGGACCCAAGTGGGATGCTTTTATATGCTTCAGACAGAAGGAGTCCTGCAACACTGTGCAGAACAGCTGGGCAGGTGTGTGGGCCAACGGGGCAGTAGATTCCAGTGGTGTTATTGAGAGATACATCGGGGCGAGCATCAGCTGGTGGACAGTCAGCTCCTTCCTGTGGCTTATTTAGGATCACTGTAGTGCTGTGTGTCCCCCAGATTGTTTGTTAAGGACACCCCTCCCAGAAGGGAAGGCCACTGTGGTTTGCTGCAGATAGGAAACTGTAATCACAGGGTTCCCCCAGTGGATTTCACTTCCTCAGAGGGATCGAGCTGGTGAATCAGTGTAACTGTTTGGGTGTGCCTTGAGATGACACATCTCTCACTTTCCCAGTTCCTCTGTCTAAATGCTTGTCTCCAAACCTTAGGCTAATTGGAAAACAGAATAGGGAAGCTGGAATTTGCTTTAGTGTTTGAGGGATTCTAACATTGGTTTAAGAGCAAAGTCAAGGGCCGGTCCTTCCTAAAAGTGTGTATGCAGTGTTTCCTTCCATGAAACTCTACTGGATTTTGAGTGGAGCGCATCGAACCAGGACTTAATCACTTATGTCCACCTGTAGAAATTAACGCTGTCCCTTTAAGACCATATGCTCTTTGGAAAGAAGGACTAGGGCTTCTCTGGCTTCTTTCTTGCCTCGGACAACTGTTTAATGGACGTCTATTGATTGCCAAGTGTCCTCCGAGTGTTTGAACAACAGCGATCTCAAACAAGAGTCCGGGCCTTTTGAGAACCCATAGTCTGGTGAAGTTGGGAACTAACTAACAAATGAAAAACTCCAGCTGTTGTAGGGACTTGGAGGGTTTGTTTGTACTGTGGGGAGTATCTGATAATGCGCTTCTATTTGTTCAGGAGGGTCAATAAGAGCTCTCCACAAGGGCATTGTGACTGATTGAACCGAGATGAAAGAATGAGGAAGAATACACTAGAAATTACCGAGTCTTGGATATGATTTCTTTCATGTCCTCCTGATCTGAAATGTTCCACTCTTATAGACTCCAATGCTAACTCTAAACTTTCCTTTACAATAGCAACTGCATTTTATAATTCTATATTTATCCAATAAAGGTCTGTTTTTATCCCCGGGCTTGTGGCTGTGTGGCTGAGGCCGTATCATTTGTTCCCCACAGGAGTCCGTGTACCTGTCGTAGTACCTGCTACAGCTCAGTGTTCTATAACTGTCTACATCTCCCACACAGACCCCAGTCTTACAGTAAAGCTAGGGGGTAGGTGTTTCCTCCCTCAGGGTGGGTTCCTGGCAGAGAAGCCAGGGAGGACTGTGGACCCAGGCCTGAACACATACTGGATTGAACAACAGTATATCATCTTTCCAGAAAAGAGGGAGGATTTGCTCACTTGTCTTGTTTGAAGGCAGTTTTTAAGAGTTTATATATTATTAATTCTTACTCTTCCGACTGCTGTATGTACGTGGCATGTGCATGTATTTGCACATGCCTGCATGTAACAGAATTCTGTGGAGATCAGAGGTCATCTTTTAAGAGTCCGATGTCTCCTTCCACCAGTTCCAGGGATAGAACTCTGGTCCTCGAGTGCGTGCAACAGTGTTTTGTTTTGTTTTTTCTCCACCTGCGAAGCCTTCTCTCCCACTCATTTGAGGGAAATCTGTTCCATTTAAAAATGCTTTTAAAATGGTTTCTGAAGTTTAATACTAGGTATTGATTTTGACAATTATTTTCTCATGAGAAATAAAAGGAACGTGTAAGTAAATACTGTCTTAAAATATAAGTCAGTGTGTGTTAGAGAAACAAATAAGATGCTAAATGTGCAGCGAAGGAAGAGAGAGAAAGGAGAGAAAGCTAGATGCATGGCAAACCGCAGAGCCAGAGCTGCAGTTGACAAGGCTTTGGATTGGTCACAGCGGGATTGTATTTGATGTCATTTCCGTGTCAGGGACTGAACCCAGGCCTCACATAGGCTAAGCATGAGCTCTTCTCGGTTATCTTTAAAGGGTCTGGTTTTTCTCTGGGTTTTCTGTATTTTATACACTTTTTCATTAAATTGAGTCTACCTTACATTGATAGCAAGGTAACAGGCTACCATCTTACAGAGTTGTCAGGTAATAGAGGCAGAGTATAAAATTACGCACTTCATGTGGATGGTTTAGGAGTCTGTTGGAGGCTTTTCTTTAGCTCCCTAAATTAGCTTATAGTTTGTATACTAGTTTTAAAAACCAGCTGGGTCTTTGTTTATGTGCCTGTGTATTCCTGTGCGCCTGAGTGCTTGAAGGTGGAGACCTTTAAGTTTGCTTTTTCTAGGATAACTAGCAGTAAAACCCAGATGTCCTGACTGTTTACCTTTGACCTGTGTGCCTTTCTATTTTTAGAACAGAGGTGTGAGAGCCGGCATGAATGGTCATATGTCTAACCACCCCAGTGGTTATGGAATCTACCCTTCTCAACTGAAGTAAGTCAAGATGTGTATGTGTACTTTGGGGCAGGGTTTAACTTGCTGCTGTTTGCTAGGTTTAGTGAGATGTTCCTATCCCGAAACACAGACTAGCTGGACCTTTCTATGTAGTCTGGCCTAACCTTGATCTTACAACCCTTCCCTCCCAAGGGATAATGTTTCCATCATGTATCACTAAACCTAGCTAGTTTAAAACACATTTTTAATGAAAAGACTACTCAACATTTCTTAATTCAACCCTTTCCTAATTCATTCAGAAGTGGTCTCCTTTCTATTACTAGTTATCAAAAACTATTATTTTCAAACATTCAGAAAACACTAGCCATAAGGAAACTGTCATACTGTTGGAAGGTACTATAGGATGGAATTTTATGTCTTACTGTCTCTTGTCATCAAATATGAATCATCCTTTAGAGCTTTGGATGTCTCTGGAACATTCTGTAGTTATTTGTATAGATCTTGAGAAGTGTTCATCACCATTTAGTGTAATCACACTTTAGTGTAAATCATCACCATCAGATTTAGTGTAATCTTTATAGGTATTTGCCATTGTATACAACAACACAGAACAAAATAAAGATGCCTCAAGCCTCCCGGTATCAGTTGAGACCACAGGACTGAGTTGAGTGGCTGCTACCTTTTGTGGCAAGAACAAAATGGCTTTCTCATATCCGCCATCATGGCATATACGCTACTCAACATTTGTTAGACAGATGATATTTACTGTATGTAGAGAAATACATTTAATTCTTAAATAGGATGTAAGAGGTTTCTGCCTTCATTACTTCTCCGGTTATTCCTCTGTCCTGGGAATGTCACATCAAGTGACGGCTCCATCATTCACTGCCCATTCTGGAGTTAGTTCCGCACCTCCTCATTCTAAGCTCGATGTCCCACCTGTCAACCAGTGTCTTCCTAGTCTTTTGGATGCTCCTTGACTGTCATTGTGGTAGGAAAATCTTGTATATCCTCATTTAAAAAAAAAATCAATCATTCCTTGATATTAAATGTCATGGTTATTAGTTTTATTCAGTTATTGGTCTGTTGTGATTCCTTTGCTTGCTTCTCTTCCCGACAGTACCTACCCCCCTACTCCTAGCCTCTCTGTTCTAGGTTTGGAAGCTTAATAAATGTTTACTGATTCAACTGAATCAAACCAGTGTTTATATCATATAACATCAACAAAAGAGGCCAGTTATATGATAAAGCAGGTCAGATTTAGCAATGGTGTTTTATTTAGGCTAACTGTACAGTGCTTGTGAAAATAGCATTTATTCTACTATAGTTGACATCACCTGGGAATTGTAACAATGCCACACAGAATGAGAGCAAGGGTTTGTATTCTCATATGGTGGTGGTGAACACTGTGGAACTATCCGCTGCAGCTCTGACTGGGCATTTCAGATTGGCTGAGCCTGGCATCGTGGTCCTCAGTGGCATCATCTGATTTATATTTCTATTGATCCATGACTCACCTGAGCAGAAACTTGTTCCTATTGGCTCCTTCTGTTAGTATAAACTCAGTATGTTTTGAAGAAAACAGTTGGTGCTTATAGTGCATCGACATTTCAAACTCTTGGTTCTGAGTTTCATTCCCTACTATGGACTTTAACTCATGACCATGAACATTTTCTTTTTGTTTATTATTATTGCAGTGGTTACGGATCTTCACCACCCTATTCCCAGATGGACAGAGAACACGGCTCAAGAACAAGTGCAAAGGCCCTTTACGGTACGTACGGCTATGTGATGGGTGCTGCGTATGTCTAACTCCTTAGAGATTGGCATTTTCAAGGTCCCTGCTCAAGCGCATTACTGGCTGGAGCATTTCAAAGGACAGAGCTAGCTAGGTAATGGCTGCTTTAGAATCTTTACAAAACCGAAACTATGAGCCCTCGCTTCTTCATGCATCCTCGAACTGTGGCTGGAATGGACTGAAAGCTTTAAGATGTTCGGTGCTGGGGCTGAGCCCCCAAGTGGGACTCTCCCCGTGCTATTTGTGATGTGTGTGCTGTTCCTTGTGGGCAGCCTGGCAGATGACTGTGCGCTCTGAGGTGATGCACCTTTTCGGTATAGCTATTGATACTATGTGACGAGTTATCTTGATAGAATTTCTTTCTGGATTACAAACTCATCACGCATTTTCTGCAATCCTTCTGAGACTTCCAGTAACCTCTCTATTTGTCTTATCTATGCATTGTTTTTGAGACAGAATCTCATGTATCCCAGGTGGCTTTGACCTCACTATGTAGCGAAGGGTAGCCTTGAACTACGTATCCTCCTGCCTCTACCTCCTCAGTCCTAACCTTTGCAGACATATGCCGCCATGTCTGGTTTATTCCATGCTCGGGACTGATGCCAGGCCTTTGCGCATGCCAGGCAAGCACTGTACCAATGAACCGCATCCTCAGCCCTGCTTACTATTATTTCTTTATAGTTAAAATATACTACAAGCTACTAAAAGTGAAATTGAAGTCTCTTGCATACACATAGGCTGGGGAAGGTTATTGCTTATAGAGAATTTGTATGGCCTTTCATTATTGTGTAAAAATAAATAAATCAAAATAGAAACATAATTAGCAGCCCATGGCCACGTCCAGTCCTACCACATTGTGACTGAATGACCTTGAGCAGTGGCTTTACCTGCTTGTACCTCATTTTGCTCATCTTTACCAGGCTGCTGTCTGGAAAGACTGTAATGAGAACTAAATAAATTAGAGTAAGCTGTTTCCAATGCAGTGTAGGAGCAGACAACACTGTAACCATTTCCTATTATTATGCTTATCATCATTGTTTCTGTGCATTATAGGAAAAATAGCATTTTCTAAATTTGGGAATTATTATTACATTACTAGGTTTATGAGTTTGGTGGTAAGAGTCACCAATCCTAAAGTTTAGTGATTGGTTGTGACCTATATATTAGTGAGTTGACTTTACAACTCAAATCATACATTTATAAAATGGATTTAATCCCATCTATAAATGTGGTTCTCAGTGGTTATGATAGTGTCAGTAATGCTGCTTTTAATTTTCTGTGTGTTATAGTTTGGACTTTGTTATTGTTGATTCTTTGACAGTTGCGTCCATGTATAGAATGTATTCTGGTTGTCCCGCCCCCTTTTCCCTCCCATCTCTATCAACATCCTCTACACTCCCTAGATGTCCTTTTCCCACCTCTGTGCCTTTGGTTGTTTAGTTTAGTTTAACCAGAGCCATTCATGTGCCCATTGAATTGGAACTGTCCACTGGAACCTGCTGCAGTCACCAGTGGATATGCAATAGAAGGCAGTGTCTCCACATCTCCTCAAATTTATCGGGAGCTAGCAATTCATCAGTGAGGGCTGAGTTCCCCAAGTCCCTCCTCCGTCCATGCCGGACTGTTGACAGGCCCGTTCTTTTGCAGACTCAGTTCAGACATTTGTGGTTGTCGTGAGTCTGTGATTGCAATGGCAGTGTCTTTCACAGGAGATGGCATTTCACAGCGCTGTTCTCTGTCATTCACATCTTACATTCCTTCCTTTCCCTTTCCCATGATCTTCCCTGAGCCTTAGGATGTGGTGTTGATGTCTTGTTTAAGGCTGAGCACTAGCCCATCCTTGCTCTCAGCCTCTTGGGCTGCTGTGAGCCTATCCACTGGAAAGAGAGGTTTCTCTGATTTTTGAGAATACCATGTGTCTGGGTCAAAACCACATTGGGGCATTCTTACCACAGCTTAGTCACTTGTGGCTTGTATATAGAGGGTACATTCAGCATCTACTTATTTTGTGATAAATATGTGTTCAAACTAGAACCAGTTATTTCTGATCCTTGACTCTAAGGGTCTTGTAGTGTGGAGACTGGCTTGACGGATGAGATGGGTTTTGTAAGGATTAAATAATCCCTTCAACCTGTCATTTCTAGACTGATATTTATTAAATCCATTGGTGTTCTAGACTATCCTCATCATCTCTATTTCCATGAATTCCTGACTCAGTTCAAAGATAAATGACAGATTATCACTGCCAGTGTGAGTTTTGGTGAGATAGACTAGCAGGAACTGTTTTTTAACACATATGACCACATATCCAAGTTGAACCAAGGGGCTATGGACAACTGAACACTTATACATACATACATACATACATACATACATACATACACACACACACACACACACACACACACACACACACACACTTACATGGAGAGAAAGAGAGAGAGCACAAAATGAGTTCAAAACCATTTTCAAGTCTTCAAGTAGAGAAGAGCCCAGGAATGCATGGATTCACTTCTGAATTCTGTTAGCTCTTAAAAGGCCCCCCATGCTGCCCCTAAGCAGAAAGAGAAAGACACTATCAAGCTTGCTTTATGAAGTCAGTATTAATCTGATAATAAAATCTGAGGAGGACATAACAAAAATGAAACTATAAATCAGTTTCCTTGATGAACATAGATCCAAAAATTCTCAATAAAATACTTACAAAATAGAATTCAGCAACGCAGTAAAAACATCCTCACCCACAGCCATGTGGATTTCGTTTCTGAACTGTAAGGATGTTCCAGCATGTGCACACCAACAGACATAAAACAGAACGTACACAGAATTGGGGGAGATAGGTAATTATCTTGATAGGTACAGACTAAGCCATTATCAAAATCCACCAACTTCATTCACAGTAAGAGAAGTAAGAAAAAAGCATGAGGGGCATACGTGCAAGAGGTAGAAGGCAAGGCGACTTTTTGTGTGGAAAAGACCCCAGGGCCTCTAGCAGTAAACTCTTACAGCAGTAGACTGGAAAATCAGTAACTGTTCTATACATCAATAATGAGTATGCTGATTGTTTTATTTATGTCTTCACAAATAAAAGTAAATAGCCAAGATCACCAAGGCAAGCAAGTGAAAGACTTCCACAAAGAAAACCTTAAAACCCTGAGGAAAAATATTGAAGAAGACATTAGAAGACATGAAGACAGTCCATGCTCATGGATTGGCAGAATTACTGTTGGGAGCATAGCTGTGCTACCTAAAGCATCGTTACATTGACTGCAATCCCTGTCAAGACTCCAGTGTCATTCTTCAAAGACATGGAAGACATAATCCTAAGATTCATATGGAAGCACTAGAGGCTCCAAGTAGACAAAGCTGTCCTGACTGGGGAAAAATCCAGCTAGAGATAATGGAATTCTTGAATTCAGATTATATTATAGAGCCATTGCAACCAAAGCAGACATGTGACCCAACGGAGTAGACTAAAGGAACCAGAGATAAATCCCACAGAGCTACAGTGATCTGAGTCTCAACAAAGATACCCAAAATATGCACTGCGGTTAACATAGCCTCTTATCAAATGTTGCTGTGAAAACTGTATATCCATGTATAGAAGAAAAGTGTAGTGATAAAAGGCTAACAAAAGATTAATCAAATTTATTACTAAAATATTACAGATGTATTAATATATAAGGCAGTATAAATATAGTAATAAAATATTAATCTGAGTCAAATAAAATATTCATGGGAATATTTTTCAAGTCTGCTTGGATGCCAGAAATTAGATATAGTGGGATAGGAACAGCAGTTTTGCTTGGTGGAGTGTGACAAGCAGGGGGTGTGGCCAGCAGGGGGTGTGGCCAGCACCTGATCCTTGAACTGTGCTCTGAAAAGTCTGCCAAAGTATCTTTCAGATATAGCAGGAGTGAATGTGTGGGTACTGTAAGAAGCAATGTGAATCTGATGTACACAATCAGCCCATGAAGATGGCTTCTATTTGACTTCTTCACCGCGGGCTTCCCTGTGCTTATTGATTAGCGCAGCCATTCAGGTATAATCTCTGCTCAATAACCACTTGTAGAATGAATGTAAAGAATTAATGAACTGCCAGGAGCTTGGTGGTAACCGGAGAGTACAAAGTAATGTCTTCAGAAATAAGACGAGGAAAAATGAACACCCACCATGTCGAGGAGGAGGAGGAGGAGGAGGAGGAGGAGGAGGAGGAGGAGGAGGAAAATGATGACAATGATGACGACTACCAAATGACTTAGGGGACAGAGCGATGGCTCAGCAGGTAAAAGCTGCCATTGCCACGCCTGAGGATCTGAGTTTGATCCTGGGGGTCCACATAGTCACTGGAGAAAATGGGCTTCTACAGCTGGTTTCTGACGATTACAATGGTTACGATCTCCCCTTATGTACCCAATAATTTTTAAAGTTTAATAATGATGTGGGCATCATTTCAAAATACCAAGCGGCCTTTGATGCCTTTCATTCAGTACAGAAAGGTGACTGTGTCTTGGGTTAGGCTGTCACAAAGCAGGTGAAGCAGAAGTTTGAGTGAATATGAATAAAGTAGATGGTCTGGGACTGGAAAGCTGGCTCAGGGATCAAGAGCACTTGCTGCTGCAGAGGACCTGGGTTCAATTCCCAGGACCCACATAGTGGCTCACAAGCATTCCCGTTCCAAGAGATCCTCCTCTAGGCTCTGCAGGCATGAGGCATACATGTAGTACTGTTGTGCGATGAAACTTTTCCTGGGGAGATGCAGCACAGGTGCCTGTTTACACTAGATAGGAAGCCTATGCCAGACCGAAGTCCAGCGTGGGAAACCATGAGTTTTATTGAGGTTACTTACAGGAATATGGATTTGGGAAGTGGTCATTTACAGAAGCAGAAATAAGTCAAAGAGCTGCATCATCAAAGCCCACACCAACATGCTTGACAGCTTACGAAGGTGGGAACCTGGAGCACACTACATAGCCTGCAAGGGACTCAACAAGTTAAGAATGTCCTTTCCTCAGTTGCTCCAAACCTCTTCCTGGTGCTTCAGCTAGTTTCTGCTTCTTCCAATCAGCTGGTCTGGTTTCGGGATCTTTGCAGCTCAGCTTTGCTTCCTGGAGAGTGACTCTGAGCCTCTATTGTTTCCTTTGACAGGGAGGGGCCTAGCAAATCTGGTCAGATTCAGGAACTTCCTGAGCTTTTTAGTGTTGTTACTGATTGAAATTTTGTTGCTGTTGTGAAGAATATGGCAGGATGAAGTGTAGCCTTTTGCTTTATTTAGATAAAGACATTTTTCTGCAGCCGCTCTTTGGGGCTTTTCCACTTAATGGTCCATGCATTGCCTTATTTTTAGAGAAAGAAAAATCGAAAGTTTTCAGTCTCAGCTGCAAATCTGAATTTTAGCCTTTTAAAATGTTGCCATCGAGAGAAAAATAGATAAAAACAAGCACGAGGACCAATGCCAGCTTCTCTGAGAAGGTGTAGCTATACAAACCCAACAGTTAGATGAAACTGTAGTTTCTAACCTCAAGGTTGGCTGTTAGTTTGTGTAAGAGCGTATTAGCTTAGTGCTTAAATGATCTGCAAAGAAATTCTCTTATTGAATATTGAATCTAATCTGTCTGAATGTGTGTTCTGTTTATTGGCATTAAAGAAGACTAATAGAACAAAAATGGTGAAACACAACTAGTGTTATTCAATGAAAATAAAGTTGTTCCTAGGTCTAATTTCATTTTGAGAGAGAGAAAGAAAGTAGGGCATGGGGGAGGGAAGAAAGAGGGGAAGGGGATGATGAAGAAAGCTTGGTTATCGTATGGGGAGTTGAGAATCACAGAACTCCACACCTAGGTTTATTTATTTGTTGGTTACTGTGACATTCGTCTGTTCCTTGAATCCTCACATGAATGGCAGTGTCGACTCTCAAGGAGCACTCCACAGATGAGGTGCCATTTTCATGGGTTCTGCAGTAGAAGCTTAGGTCCCAGGCTCCACATCCCAGAGTGTCTGGGAGTTTAATAAATCCCTGATGAACCCTAGTCTAAGTACAGGGGAATTTTTAGGGTGGGGTCCACAAAGTGGCTTTTAAAGCCCATGGTCATAGGTAGCCAAGGATCAGAGCCACTGTCTGAGAAAGTGCTGCTTTCCTGTGGTTTCCTCTTGATAGCTTCATTGAAAGCCTCCATTTAGGCTTTTCACACTGTTCCAAAGCTTTGTAACATTTCTGGCTTAGGGTCCAGAGTGCTGTTTACCACTGAGCCTAGAAGGGCAGGGATTCTCATCCAAAGAGACGCTATAATTGACTTTCAGGTGCGTCCTTTCAGAATTGCCTATTAAAATGCTAATAGTGAATTTTATCTCTTGACTTGATATCGCCAGAATTACTTTCTTTCTAAATCATTTTTATGATATTAATATATTTTTAGGGTCCTTTGAAGGTACTTTTCTGTGACACACATCTTATTCATTGTGAAGCATGGTAAAGAAAGCAAGTCAAAAATCTTAGGGACATTAGCTCACCGTCTGGCGGTCAGAGGGAGTGGTTGCCATCAGGCTAATCATTTTCTGCTCCTGGAAATTATGTGTTCCTGGGGTTGAGATACTGTGTGTTCTGATACCTGGGGAATGAACTTTTTCTTCTTCTTTTCCTTTTCTTCTTCTCCTTTTTCTTCTCCTCCTCTCCTTCTCTTTCTTTTTTTCTTTTTTTGTTTCTTTGTTTCTCCTCCTCCTCCTCCTCCTCCTCCTCCTCCTCCTCCTCCTCCTCCTCCTCCTCCTCCTCCTCCTCCTCCTCTCTAACAAAAACCTCATACAGTCTTTGGCCCTTTGTCTGCATTTGCCAATCATTTTATCTGAAGACCCAGCCAAGCATTTGAACCTCCTGGAGCCACCATATCACCTAGTCATCAGGTACCATGGCAACCAAGGCCATTTCCTCTGCTATCCACAGGTCAAATCAGAGGAAGATAGCTACTCTCCTGCTCTAAGGCTGTGCCGGAGCATTGAGGGAGGAGCTGATAAACCTTGTGATTTTGAAGTCGTATTCGTGCCAAACGTCTTCAGGAGTTATGCATTTTGTCCCATGTGTATCAGAGGGGTTTCCCAGGAACAGGTGTCCACATATTAATAACTCCCGTTGATGCTCAGCTGATAGAAAAGCTCTTTGCTTGATATGTGAGGTCTAGTTACGGCGGGACGGTGTGTGCCTCAGAATGCTGGGAAAATGGTAGGTGAAGCCAGTTCTTTCTTTCGACCACATTATTTTGGTAGGAACAGACGGAGCGTACTTCTTCAGATCGTCATCCAAACAGAAAAAGAAAGGTAGCCAAGGTTGGACCGTTTGGTGTGTGTGCTTGCCCTGAATCATTTCAATACTGCAAAAGCAAAACCAGAATAGACCGCATCAATGTGAGTGGTGTCAAACGGAGCACGGGAGATTTCCTGGGTAAATATAAACAGGAAGGTCCTTGCTTCCATATATTTGCAAATCAGTCACTTATCATGTTTTAAAAAAACATTAGGTTCTAATATTTTGGGTCTGAATATGTAATTTATATTTTTTCTGCTCGGTCTTCCTTCAAGTTTTAAAGACCCTTTCAGTGGGGCACCTAAGAGGAGAAAGAAACATGTTTATAGTTTGAAAATGTTAGGTGATAGGAAAACTAAGTATATATATATATATATATATGTACTTAATGTAAGTATATATATATGACTACATATCATAAATATGCCACGTATTACATATCTATATATCTATATATCTATATATGTATGTATCTATCTGTACATATGTATGACATATTGCCCACATATACACTCATACATACACAACCTAAGACAAATGTTTAGGTTTGCCAAAGCTGGAAGACTTTAGGGTGCTTTACATCTAACTTGTTTAACCCAGTATTTTACAGTAAATTCTTCAAGACCCGGACCACTAATAATCTTACCTAAATCTAGTTTCTTACTTAGGGATAAACTCAAAGCTAGATTTAGAATCATTGAGTTCCATGATCACACACTAGGTTCTTTCCATCCAAGGATTCTACCTGAGAAGAAATAATGCAATTCTGAATTTACAAATCAATTTCTCTATTGGAAATTAACAAATATCAAACATTGATAATTTTTGAAACGTTTTTCTTTTGCTTTTGCAGTAGCTTAAAAAAAAAACGTTTCCTTCTGCCTGTTGAGTGGGGGATGCAGCCACTCCCTCCCTCCTGCCTCAGTTTCCTTTCTAGTTTGCCTCTGTACTCCTGAGTCTCTCGTTTGTGTGTTCTCTTGACATGTGACATGGTTAATATTTGTGCTAATCCTCGTGTTTGATTCAGTTTGGCATCTCCTCTGACATCATCCCCCATTTGGATGCTGTGATAGGAGATGGTCCTCTTGGTGTCTGTTGTAGCAGAGCGATCCTCTTCATCCAGTATGGTGCCTAAGACAGTATCTGCGCTTGTGTTTTGACCTAAGTGCAGCAACAGACGAAATTCGCAAGCTTTTTGAAAAATATTTTTTTATCAACAGTAGGTTCCTGATTAATAAAACCTATATGTTAGATGACTTTTTTAACCTTTTAGAACACTTGCAGTGTAGGAGCTGGAGGGGTGGCTTTGTGGTTGAGTGTGTGCATTCTTCTTGCAGATGGGCAGAGTGCAGTTCCCAGCACCTGCATTGGACAGCTCACAGCTAACTGCCCGGACTCCAGCTGCAGAGGACCCGGTTCCTTCCACCCCCACCTCGGGCTCCTGCATTTATGTGCTTCTGATTCTCACACACATATCTGCACACACAATTTTTAAAAAATCTTTAACACCTAGGAAGTGTATAATCTTGACATTTGGGACCCTGCAGATTTAAGTTGGGTCCAAAGGTCCCTGTCAGTTTTCCTCATGACCTTGGGCCTGCCTGTGAATGATGAGTGTTTTCAGACACAGTTCACAGTGGGGATTGACACCTACTGCATTCATATGTAAGACAGACTTGCTTCAGGGGCGCCATGTGACTCCCAACATACGAACTCAAGCCTATGAGTAGCTAAGTAACGGGTTCTCAAAACTTACCTTTCAGAACAAAGGAAGAACTACGCCCGGGACAGTGTGAGCAGCGTGTCGGATGTGTCCCAGTACCGAGTGGAAGTAAGATGCTTTGCTCTTGCCAGTGCTTACTGTGACTCTTAAAGGACACGAAAATCCAGAGTGAAATAAGAACTGTTTCATTTCATTTAAATAGGATGCATCTTAAGTTGCATGGGTCTTCCCTTTAGATGTTTTCTTTCTTTTGTGAAACTGAGAAGTTAACAGGTAAAGCAAGTGGGAGAATTTGTGTTTCAGAATAAGTAGATTGAAATAATAACTTATTCACTGGCCACTGTGAGCCCCTTTAAAACAGGAGAAGGGCTTCCATTTCACACTGACATTAAGCTGTGATGTGCCACCAGCTCCGTTTTATATTTAGTCTTATCTGGTGTCATCACCAGCTTTCACTAAACCCTAGTTACAGTTTAGTTTGGAAGATATTTGCTCCTAATTGGAATCACAATGGCCCCTGTTTATAGGGGGGGCACCATGTAAGCAGGGACGCAGTCATCTTTAAATTGCTGTTTTCTGTTGGCTGTTCATCTCGACCATGCTTAATTAAAACTAAACCACTCTGTTTCAGTAAAGTGATTCCAGGAGAGGGCAAACTTGGTGGTTGTTAGAGACCAGAACCATGGCTGCGGCTCCTGGGTAGCTAGCTGTCCAGGTTGTAGCTGGGAATGCTGCTTTTGTGCTGCACTGAACTAGCTATGGGGTGGGGGTGGGGAGGGGAGGTCATTAATTTAAGGAAATGCTGTTAATGTTTCTCTGCTGAGAACTTGTCTTTATACTATGCTGTTGTAGCCCCGTGTGACTCAGCATGAGACAGGTTTAGGAATCTTACAAATCAAGGCATTGTTTTCTGAGTTCAACTCAGAAGGGCTCAACTCCACCCTCTTAGTAGATAACTGATGTTGTTGTAGTGTGCTGTGTTAAGCCTTTAGTTCTCTGCTAATGGACTTCTGTTATGCAAACTCTTCCTCCTTTTGGAAAATACCTAAGGAGAGGGTTTTATTTGTGTGTTCAAAAGTTTTCTTTTCTTTCCTTTTTTTTTTTTTTTTGCCAATCATAAGCACCTGACCACCTTTGTGCTGGACCGCAAAGATGCTATGATCACTGTCGAGGATGGAATAAGAAAACTGAAGTTGCTGGATGCCAAGGGCAAGGTGTGGACTCAAGATATGATTCTCCAAGTGGATGACCGAGCTGTGAGCCTGATTGACTTAGAATCAAAGGCAAGTCAGGGGAGCTTATGTCATTTTATTCTTCAAGAATGCACCACAAGTGTTCACGTGTGCAGTCAGGGTAGATTCTTGGAACACCGAGAGCCAGTTTGACACTGTCAAATACTTTTTTTGTTTTTGATACAGAATGAATTGGAGAATTTTCCTCTAAACACAATCCAGCATTGTCAAGCAGTGGTGCATGCATGCAGCTATGACTCCGTTCTCGCCTTGGTCTGCAAAGAGCCAACGCAGAGCAAGCCAGACCTTCACCTCTTCCAGTGTGATGAGGTTAAGGTAGGGGTGGATCAGCCTCCCACTGACTCGTGTGTGTGTGTGTGTGTGTGTGTGTGTGTGTGTGTGTGTGTGTGTCTGTGTGAGAGAGAGACAGACAGAGACAGAGAGAGGTCAGAAGAGGGTGTCAGATCCCCAGGAGTTGGGATTACAATTGTGAGGTGCCTGATGCAGCTGCTTGCTGCCTAATTCCCATCCTTTGCAAGAACAGCAAGTGCTCCTTATTGCTGAGGCAAACCTCAGGTCCCTGTTTCTCACCAACCCTCTGAAGCAAATTTCTGCAACTTTCAAATGACACATCTTGGTCATACAACTATTAGGATTTAAGATTTTTGAGAATGTGACGCGTAAAAGAAGTACCTAAGTGTCTTCCACAAATTTCCAATCAGGTAAACAAAAGAGGAAATTTGATTAATTTTTTTCTTTTTTTAAATAGGGGCTATGGTAGGATGACCCCTATTAGACATTCTAGCTCTCAGGAGGGTGAGGCAGGAGGATTGCTGCAAATCAGAGGCCTGGTCAAAAGTGTAAAACAAACATAGATACATGGTGTTTATCCTTGTTTACAAAGTGTACCTGGTATATGAAATTCTCATCAGGGGCCATGCATATATAATTAAAAGATAAATCATTAGCAATCATGTTCCGTGCTTGCTTCTGCAACACGTATACTAAAAACTGTGCTGCATAGATAGACAGTAAGCAATGCTACAGTTCTATTTCTCCCTTGTCAACCTCAGAGCCTGTTTCGGTTGTTTCAGGGAGATCCTTAGACTGTGCCATGGTATTGATATGAAACTTGCCATTTCATTAGGTAACTTGGAAAGTTGCTCAGCGTTTGTAATCCCTGAGCACAATAAAAAATCGCTGGGCATAGTCAGGAATAATAATATGCTTGAGACCCCCAAATTTATATTTCGCTATCCATGCAATTTCTACGTGATTATAATTTATTGGACCGTAGAATTTATCTTCAACATTAGATATCTTTATTTTCTGAGTCAGTTTCTCTAAAAGAGAAATTACCTTCGGTCGATTGGCACCTGTCTTGGTTTCTTTCCTGTTGCTGTTATAAAACACTGACCAAAATCAACTTAGGAGAGGAAAGGGTTTATTTGAGTTTATAGATCCAGGGGGACAGGAGTCTGCCCTGGTGGGTAGTCATGGCAACACACAGCAGGTGTGGTAGCAGGAGCAGGGAGCAGAGAGAGCCAACTCAAAGTGGTTGAGACTTTTCATCTCAAAGCTCTTCCCCAGTGAGCACCCTCTGGGGACCCAGTGTTCAAATATCAGGAATGGAGGGACTGTTCTCAGTCTGGCCACCTTTGTCTCCTCCCAGAGCACTGGTTTGCTTGTGACTTTTATCCTGTAAAGAAATTTTAGACCAGCCCAAGCAAACCACTTGATCTCATCAGCATTTCTTTGCTATTAAACCACGGCACATGCAGATTATCTTTAACAGTATATTTTGTAATCTTATTCTAATTTCCATGTATTCCATAGGTGATTATAAAAGTCTTACTTGAAAGAACCTTGTTATTTAAGTCACTCGTAGTTTGAAATTCATCAGCTCTTTACGGACTGTAATTTTTGGGACTTGTGAATTATTTTAATGATCTTGAGGATTTAGATATGTTAAAGCAAAAAAATGTACAAGTGGATATTTTGCTCTGGAAAAGAGTAAAATTTTATAATTGGCTTTTACTTTATTTATTTTTGTATTTATTCATTGAGGAGGGCTCTCGCATGCGGAGGTGGGAGGACAGGTTGTTAGAATTGGTTTTTGCCTTCTTCCATGTGAGTTCCAGGGATCAAACTCGGGCCAGCGGGCTGGGCATCAAGTGTCCTCAAACACTGAACCATCTTGTTGGCCCAATTCCGAGATTCACAAACAAATGAAAAATACTGAGTCAAAAGACATTTAACACTTGTGTTTGTGACTGTGCTCTTAATTGTGATTTAAGTGTGAGTTGCTGTCCTGAGTAAAGGTTCCAGACCTCATCATCTGGGATACGGAATGAAGGGCTTTCCTCCTCTAGGGGACTGTGACCGTGACGGCTCCAAATGGGTTTTCTGAACAATGCACTGTACTCATCATAGCTCAGACCACTACAAATGAAACCCACTCACTCTCTGTACCGCATCCGTTCATGAGGCGTGTGTGCATCCTCGCTACTTTAAAAATACAAGTGCCTTGATACTTCAGTATAACTAGTCTGTGTCTAGAACATCTTGTGATAATAGTTAACTTTTTATTATGGGATGGTGCATGGTACATTTGCCTCCTTTAGGATGGTAACGTTTTTTTAATAGAAGTTCGAGGTTCTAGACATCTCCAGATTCAATCCTCCATATAATAGAGGACTTTGACCTTAGTTGAAAATCTGGAATGTGTTGGACTAGAATGTTCTAAGGAAGCAGCATTGACCTGGGGCCTGTCACAGTGTCACTTCACCGTGAGTATGATCTAGGCCAGGCTACCCCACCTAGTCTTCCTCAGAGAATTAACTAGAACAGAGAATAAGCAAGGGCTGGAGAGGTGGTTCAGTGGATGAACAGTGCACACATCTAAGAACCGAAGCTGAAATCCCAAGTACCTATGTCAACCAGCTGCGGTGGTATACATCTATAATCCTCACACACCTCCAGGGAGATGGGATGCAGAGACAGGAGAATTTCTTCAGGCTTGAGACTAGCTGGACCAACTTAAGTAGGGGGTAACCAACTAAGGGCCCTGCCTCAGGCAAGCTATAAGGTGAGGACGATCACCTGAGGTTGTCCTCTGACTTCTATATGTGTGTCTGTGCATATGTGGGTGGGCGAGCATGTGTGTGTGTGTGTGTGTGTGTGTGTGTATGCATATACTTTCTCTCAAACTACATGATCTTGAGGTCTCCCATCAGTTCTATATTTTTATGCTCACTAGTGCTGACTGTTAAAGAATACGTGACTCATATATCTGAGAAAAATATACATAATTACACAGAGCATACAAGCCCGAAAATAGAAGATAAATACATGGGCAACATCCTCATATACAGTGATAATTACAGGCTACAGATGAATTTCATAATGAAGAAAAATTAACACCTTATCTACAAAACTCACTTGAATTCCCAAGAAAATCTAATTGGTGGTCCTGTTGGAAAAACGTTGGGAAAGTTTGTCGTGGCAGATAGTTAATTTTTACCTGAAATGGAAAAATAAAGTGGTTATCAAAATGGGTACAATATAGGCTTGAGATTCAGCCCGTGAATGTGGAGCTGTTTGAGCTCCCATCACTGTGGCAAAACATGGAGCTGAGAAACTTAGAAAGAGAAAAGGTCTGTTTTCCTGATGGCTTTAGAGGCTTCAGTTCCCTGCTTATTTGGACATTGCGTTTGAGCCAAAGTCCATGGTAGTAGAAGAGTGTGGTAGAATCGCTGTTCACTTCTCTGGAAACGGGAAGTGATAAGAGAGAAACAGGAAGTATCTGGCAATCCCAATGCCATCTGTAAGAGCACAGCCCAACATCTTCTCTTCCTCTCACCATCTTCCATTCGAAGGCTGGAACCTGGCCCTCCACACTCGTCCCTTCAGGGACACTGTGGACACTAACCCTATGAGTAGGTTTGCCTTAAGCTCTGGTGTCTCTGTAGGGCCTGGTGATTGTTTTGGTGAGTTAATAGGTTCCCCTGTGGAGGGAGAAGGGATCCTCCAGCCCTGCACATCCTCTCTTACACCCTGCCTCTCTGACAGCAGAGACACTCACCCGTGCCCGTCCTTTCTGCAGTGGCCTTTCTCTTTGGGCTCTTGGGGAAGAATGTCTAAGTGGAATAAGGATATAGATTAACCTTAAAAATCAGCATTTGAGTTCTGTCATTATAAAATACAGCATTGAAAACTAGAGTCACTTTTTTATGATAGTTATTAAAGTCTTTCTATTTGTATTACACCAAGATATTTACTGATGCAAACAATGAGTATAAATTATATTTTTTTTTCTGTCTTAGTCTTTATCAAAGCTCAGACAAGTCTATGGCCTTCCAGATAGATAACTTACCTCTCCTTTCAGGCAAACCTAATTAGTGAAGATATTGAAAGCGCAATCAGTGACAGTAAGGGCGGGAAACAGAAGAGGCGGCCAGAGGCCCTGAGGTAAGAGCATCAAATTGTGTTAGCGGGTGGGAGTGGATAGTGTGCCTAATTTTATTTTCTCCTAAAGGTGTAGAGAAATTATTTTCAATGGAGACGAATTATACCGTTTTCTAATTTGCAACCTTTAACCTCAACTGAAGCTCTCACTGCCCTGCCAGCCCATGTCTGCCCCATCTTGTTTCTCCATGTGTCAACTCTGTCGCCCACACAGCTTCTCAGACAGATGAAGATGTCCAAGAGAGTTATCAAAAATGTGTGGTGTTTTCAGCGGTGACCCAAGGTCTCCCCATATGCCCATAAGCTTTTCAAATAGCATGTGACCTAGAGAAAAAAATCAATGTAACTTCCCAGGGATTTTAATTTTCTGTGTCTCTCAGGAACTTACCGGCAGACACAGTGGAGTTGGTTGGGAATTCTGATTCCCCTGACGGTTATGTCTAAGGTTGTAGGGCAAATGGCACCAGTGGAAAGAAGCATTGTCAACAGATGTGGAGATGGTCATGGCCCAGATGGATAATTTGTTGTTCATTTTTAGGATGATTGCCAAAGCAGATCCAGGCATCCCTCCTCCTCCCAGAGCTCCCGCCCCCGTGCCACCAGGGACTGTCACACAGGTGGACGTTAGAAGTCGAGTAGCAGCCTGGTCTGCCTGGGCAGCTGACCAGGGTGACTGTAAGTACCCAGACCTAACTCATCCGAGGAGGAACCACTTTGGGTTACGTTGTCACTCCTCCTTTCAAATCCTTATGGTGATTTGTAGATTAAAGTTCATTTTAAAGAACTAAATCTGAGATGTTATAAAGTTAAGTCTTGACTGCTGTTAAAGTCATTATCCGTGAGAACTCAGGCCAGCCATTTGATAGGTACTCAGGATTGCAGCCATTTCTGGCTGGTTATCCATGTGATGTCTGTGTGACTAATCTACTAGATGTCACATTGGTCACTAACTCATAGATTCACCATTGGCAAGACTATTTTTAACTTTTCTACCCCAATAGCCTGAATGACACCACCTGAAACTATACATTCTACAAGTAGGGAAGAAGCTTCCAGCTGGGTTTCTCTATGATGCCTTATGGTGAAGTCTGTAGTATCTTTAATGGAAGATACTTTTAATCTTGTGGGCTAAAAAACTGAGACCTGAAAAAAGACCTGACTCAGTTTATCTATATGACCATGGAAGGTCATCCTTTTGTGCTTTGGTCTCAACTGTAAAGTGGGCATAATGACCCACAGGTTTCTGTGAATGCTAAAGCCAGTGATGCTATAATCATAGTCAGCATAGGGATATAAGTATCACTGTCAGAGGATGCTAATGACTTTTGCTTTAGGAATTACATGTTTCTACCAATTATCTTTGTAAATACAAAGATTAAATCAAATAATTTTTGAAAGACTAGGATTTATAGTGATCTGTGCTTACGGTGAACCCAAGGTGAGTTTTGTCGGTCTTGTCTTGGTGGAGGAGGCCTAGAGGGTTGTTGTTGTTGTTGTTCTGTGTGTGTGTATTAGGGAGGTGTCAAAACTGACTTGCCATGAATAGAAGACATATAAAGTTAGAGATATCCTGAATAGAGTTGTAAGAATGCATGTGAAATCTAATATAATTTTACAATAAAAGAATTTATACTCAGGTATTTCTGAGGTCTTGCTAGATTTTGTGTAAAATATTCCTGGCATTGCTGTCTGTTACAATTACAAGGAGACAGACTTCTAGCTTACTAATTGTTCAAAAAGAACTCAAGATGTGGTATACAAAATACTGTGTGATTGCCAGAAAGTCTTAGTTGGGGTTGACCTAAAGGAGGCTCCCTCTGCTCCCTCTGAGGGTTTCGTCAGCTCTGACTGCAGACCAGTACAGCTCTGAGGTGGAGTAACCCAGTCTTCCAAACGTGAATTTAGCAAAATGGTGACAGTAGTTGCTGGGACCCCAAAATGTTTTGGAAATAAGTATCTTCTGCTTACTTTGCTCCAGAAGATGTGGAATCTCTCAAAGACTCCTATTCCTCTTGTGAAATATAGTCTTCTGTGTAGCCCTGGATGTTGTAGGGCATCACTATGTAGCCCAGGCTAGCCTGGTCACCCCCACCTCAGCTTCCAGAGTGCTGTGATTGTAGGCAAGAGGCCCTACACTTGACCCCCTTTGGAGTTCCTAATGGAAGTTTAAGTTAGTTCCCTGCCTTCCATGGTACACTGTACCAAGCAGGCAGCAGCCACGTGTGAAATAGCAGCTAACTGCCAAGCTTTGCCACATGCAGATTAATGAGCTTGAATAGTTGCAACTACCAGTGTAGTTTTGTGTGGTTCAGCGATCATGTACTCCATGTCTGGGCAGTGCTGGCATGAAGGAGAAATTGGCATTCCGAGTCTGCAGTGTGTTTCAGCAGTTCTCAGCATTCAACCTCGTGAGTCATGATGATGTATCCCAAGCGCTCCCTCCACTCCTTGTGATCTATTGCTCCTGCCCCAGCCATATGCCTTTGCGTTTAATGTACTCTGAAATACATCACACCAGCTGGCCGTGTTACCATAGTGCTAACTGACTCACCTCAGGAAGGAATCTGCCATAGAGGTCTCGTGATTAACATTCACAATTGAGCTTTCTTGACATTTGGAACGCCTCTGAGACATGTATTCAGGATTTATCTCAAGGCATATGATTTAAGATCAGTGGGCCAAGGGCTGTGGGTTTTATGCTGACTTACAATGACCATTGAGAAATCACTCTACTCTCAGAAGCTTTTATTGTAGTCACGGGGTTGGAATGTGGGGGGACTAGCAGCCCAGGCTGCGGAAGACGGCTCAGTTGGTATAGTGCTTGCCACGCTGGCATGAGGAACTGAATCTCATTCCCTGTGCCCAGGTAAAAACCCCAGGAATAATGGTCAGAGTCTGTAATCCCAGCTCAGGGAGGGGAGGACAAGAGAGTCTTAAGGCTCGCTGGACAGCCAGACTAGCTCCAGGAAGGAGGGGGCTTAACTGGGCAGGCCAACCCACCAGCTGTGCCCAGTGCTCCCGGAAACTGTGGCAAGGATGCACCCCAGAGCCATGGGTATCCTTCTGACTTGTTTATTCCAGAGAGCTCCCCACTCAGCTCAGCAACTGGAATTCCTTTCTCATTGTCTCTCATTTTCATTTCTGTACTGATATTGTCTTAACAGACATAGCAAGTCTGACAGTTCTCCTGTCTTTTTCAGTTGAGAAGCCCCGGCAGTACTACGAGCAAGAAGAGACGCCCGAGATGATGGCGGCCCGGATTGACAGGGATGTGGTGAGTGCCTCCTGAGTCAGTTCATCGGCCCTTCTGCTTTGTGAGGAGGGGAAAGATGAAAGGGATTGGCAAAAATGGCTGCAAAAATTGTATTTTCTCTCCTCAGCGTTCAGGATGTCCCTTGAATTTTCCCTTAACCACTTACCCTCCCTTCCTAGTATTTAGCTAGATGTTATCTCCTATAGAATACTGGCAGCTGGGCCAGTTTACAGAGCAAATGAACCTGAGTTACCAAGAACCTGAAAAACCAATGGTTTGGCTTTGCTTTTTATCATGGTGTGTGAGTCACAGTTGAGGTGTCCTTTTAATGTTTGTCTGTTCGGTCTGTTAAAATAGTTTAGGCCGGGGAGATGGCTCAGTGGCTGCAGGACTTGCATCAAAAGCTTCAAGACTGGAGTTCTTCTCCCTCAAATTGTTGGCAGTCGGTCACTAGGTAGAAGAGTATCTGTTATAGGTGCAGGTTTTGGGTTTCACTGAGCATCCTCACCTTAGTGTTGAAGTTGGGAGAGGAACAGAGGATGACTCGGGATATCAGTGCTGGGTCTGCACAGGTTCACACATGTGCACACACACCAACAGCAAGGGAAGCTGCATGCACCTGTTTGCATGTGTCTACTCACATGCAAATGTGGACACACACATACGCACACACACCACATACATATATGTATATGTACATATATGTGTGTGTGTGTGTGTATATATATATATAGTATACATATGTTATAAATATAATGTTTTTATGAAAGTGGCCATTTTTCTCTTCTTGTCTAAAGCTCCTCTACTCTGTAGCTAACAGCTGGAACAAAATTAGTTTTTTTTTTCTTTGTTTTATATCTTGTTCTGTTGTTTCTAATTCCAGCAAATCTTAAACCATATTTTGGATGACATTGAGTTTTTTATCACCAAACTCCAAAAAGCAGCTGAAGCATTTTCTGAGCTTTCTAAAAGGAAGAAAAGCAAGAAAAGTAAAAAGAAAGGACCTGGAGGTGAGTGGGCGGACAGGGGAGCGGGTGAGTGGCTTCCTTTCCCTAAGGCTATCAGAGCCCAAGCCCATTGGCTTCCTTAGTGCAGGGTTACCAGGCCCACAGGGGGTGGGGGCTTTCGAGCAGTCAGACCACAGGTGAGTAAGGGTTCTTCCTCTTGGGGCTGCCCCAGGGCTAGGCAAGCTTGGGTCCTGGTACATTGCCATGATCCTGGACCAAGGCCCGTAGCTTTGGGCACCACTGGGGATTCTTTTCAGGCTGACTGTGCCTTTAAGTCATGTGACTCTGAGGTTAGGTGGTAGACATCTTCTGCAGTTTTCACAAGTAGTTAAAAGTTAGTTTCTGCTCACAACTCTGGTCTTTTCCATAGAGTTCTTTCATTGTACATATGGAACCTTTTTGAACATTAAAAATTGACTTCTTTCATCAGAGTATTTTAAAATACCAATGGATTTGAATCATATTGCAAAACCCCAAACTGTTCATTCACATTCAGAGTTGCCTAGAAGCAATTTTGAAGAATGGTGCTGAACTGCTGGTGTTAAAAATGTCCTAGAAACTGGGCCAGGAATCGCAGCACTCAGCAAGCTGATGCAGGAGGATTATTCTTATTGTATAGGACAACCTGAGATATCAGACCTTGCCACAAAAATAATAATACTAAGTGAAAACAAATGGCTTTGAATGTATAAAAGTATAAATGTAGGGGTAGTGCTTATATTTCCTCTCGCAAAAGGTACAAATCAAATATATATAGAAGAATAGTTCCTGTCTCATTCATCACAGCTGACTTCAAATCTTCCTGCAGCTCCTGTGTGTAGAGTAAGAGTGTGCGCCCTTCAGTGTTGTTCTCAGTATAGATGCTTAGCTATTCCTTGCCTGCCTCCACTCATTCTGAATGAAGCATTCTGTGGTGTTTCGAGCCTCCTCTTCTCTTTGCTTAATGGAGTATGCTCTCCTCCAGGTTACCCAAGATCAGAACCAAATCCTCTCTGTCTTCTTTCTCTAGCGTGCAGCTACTTTGACTTATTTTCCCAATGTCATCTGTACGTATTTTTTTTTCATTCTCATAATAGGCATCTAGTTGATTCTGTCATCACTTTTGTCCCAGCTTGAAAGCAGTTTTCAACCCTCTAGTCTTCTGAACTGTAAGGGGAAGAAGTCAATCATTAATCAATCAATCAGTTAATCAATCAACCAACCTTTGAGAAAGGGTTTCATACAGCTGGCCTCAAACTTGCTATAAAGCCAAGGATGGCCTTGAACTCCTGGTCCTTCTGACTCTATCTCTCAAGTTGTGGGGTTACAAGTGTACCTCTGCCAATAGGTTGCCCTTCAGAGAGTTCTAAGTTGGAGTCCTCATACTTTTGCTCTGAAGTGTGAGTAGTTCTGTGGACTATTGATTTGAATTGTAACTTCTTGCTTTGACATTCAAGGTCACCCACAGTCTAAAACAAGTCCCTTCTTTAGTTTCACATTTCTCTGAGTTTATGTTCCTTGTTTTGTGTACACCAAACTTTACTGGTACTCCATGTGATGTTCTAAGCTTATCAGTTATTTCCACAAACTGGGGGAGGTGGGAAGAGTTTTTCAAATCCCTTCTTAAAAGTTACTTGGTGCCCGCCTTTAATTCCAGCATGCAAGGCAGAGGCAGGCTGATCTCTGTGGATCTGAGAGCAATATAGTCTACAGAGCAAACTCCAAGACAGCAGAAAAGCCCCATCTCACAAAACCAAAAATAAAATAAAAACTTTCCTGAAAAAGCTTTCTGGTTTTCATGTTCCCCGTTTCCCTAAGCAGTGTACTCTCCTGCCACACCACTTAGATGCTACACCTGTTACATGTCTGATTCATTTCCTCTGTTATTTTTCAGGGCCATTAAAAGCAGGGCTTGTCACTTACTCAATTTTATAGTCTTTATGATGATCACAAAAATTCCTGGAACATAAGAAGGCTTCAAGTCATATTTACAGAATTGAATGAGTCACTGGGCATGTCTAAGAGTAGAATTCATTCAAACTTAGGATCTACTTCATTTATTGGAATAAGGGATATTATATTGTGAAGGTCTACATCTGGCAAAATCTTTCAGCTATGAACTCAAATATAGTTGGTTCCCCCCCCCCATTTAATAAACTTCCTTATGAATCTGTTCTCATCTGCCCCCTGCTCTTTTTTATTTCATTAGAGGGCGTTTTAACACTGAGGGCAAAACCGCCACCTCCTGATGAATTTGTTGACTGTTTCCAGAAGTTTAAGCATGGATTCAACCTTCTGGTAGGTGTACTTTATTGATATAAAATAGAAGAAACAGATGGAAAAGATCAAAGTCTAGCTAGCCAGATGTTCCTAAAAAATTAAATCAAGAGATACAGTTGTCTCTGTAGATTTGTGGGTGTGTGTTTTGATTGGCCTTTTGTGATAACCTCAGATTGAAAGGCATACATGTCAAAGAAGCTCTCTCTTCCCCTCTTCCACTCCATGCTGAGGGAAGTGTTAGAAAAGAAGTCTCCTTCTGGGTCTGCACTGGACTGCACTTTGGGTGCCCACCCTTGGGGTGACTGTGTGGTGGTAATGTATTTGTTTTCTTTCTGCCACAGGCCAAGCTGAAGGCCCATATCCAGAACCCGAGTGCTTCAGATCTGGTTCATTTTCTGTTTACTCCACTAAATATGGTGAGCATTTAGAAATAGACAAAGCAATCGTTCTCAGTATCTTCCATCCGAGGCTCTGAATTACTTAGGTGTGTTTCTTCGATTGTCTTACATGGGTCCAGTTTTTCTTAACGTGCAATAAACTCTACGAATATGAAGTTGGAGAGTTTAAAAGGACACGTGCCTCGCTTATGGCTGGGGGCATGGCACACACACGCACACATTAGAATAGCAGTTTATCCGGAGCTAGCAGGCAATGTTGTTTCGCTTGCAAGTTTCTCCTCTCTGAGTTCATCGTGCCACATGCTCATGGTGCACTGGGGTATGTCTGTGCCTGCTGCATTTCTTCATAGGAAATCATGGCCTGTAATATCCCCTCTGCCAACCCAAAGAGCACAGAATTCTACTTTTTCACTCCTGTATCATCTTTGAATGTTTCCTGCGAATGCTTATAAGGCTGCAAGGTAAAGGTTCAGTGCCCAACCTGGGCATGGTAATGTCTGTACCCACAGTCCAAGCACTCCCATGGCTGCGGTAGGACAGTGAGTTCCGGGCTAGCCTGCGTTACATGGTAAGACCTTGTTTCAGAAATCTAAAACAACAAGCCAAAAAAGAATTGAGCCTGCCGTGTTGGCTCAGCACAGGGGAAACTGAGGCAAGAGGTTGCTGTGAATTTGAGGATAGAGCAGGCTCTATATAAAGTAAAAGATAGGGGTAGACTGTAAAGAGAGAACTTGCCTAAGAAGATATCCAAAGCACAAAACAAAACAGAAACAATAGTGTAGGCTGTTCTGTTTGCAGGAGACTGGGCACAAAGCTTTCGTACTCCATCTTTTCTTCTCAGTTTTCTTCCCAGCTTCCCCCAAATGTGTCTCCTGCAATTTAAAGTTAGTCACATCAAAGAAAGTTGAAAAATAAGCTTTATGGTATCATGTAGTGTGTGACTACTGTGTACACATTGTTTGAGGACAGCTGATACTAGGCAATCCCTGTTTTAGAATCATGCTGGTATTTAGGATTCCCTACCGATGTAGCGCCTGAGGTAGATTCTGGGTGACTGGAGGAAGAGTCTTGAGGGGAAGTACAAAATCCTGTGTTTACAGAAGCACAAAACAGCATGGCCTTCTCAGAGCCCCTGACCTGATAGATGTCTCAGTCTAGAGCCATTCTAAAGAACGAAACAAACACATTCTTTCTGCAACACATCTCTGAGGAGGCCAGAGTCTAACAAAGTATCTATCTAGTCTGTCTGCTACTAGGTAACGAGCCTTCCTTAGCCAGTGCAGGCTCCTGAGTGGCAAGCGAGGAGAGTCCTTCTAGCACACGCTTGTTTGCCATTGTTTTGCTTATCAAAGTGTGCACCTGTTTCCCGTTGACCATTACATTGTCCATTTCAAATCAGGGAAATAAACTAGAATTAAATTCTGGGGAGTGGGGCTGCCACTTAGCATTGTGCCATCTCCTCTGCCCCTCTCCTCCCCTCCCTTCTCTTCTCCCTCCCCTCTCCTCTCCCTCCCTCCCACCCTCTCTCCCCTCAGGTCCTTTTAGGTTTTATACAACTTGATAGGCATAGCTTGAACTATTGACTGAAGGCTCCTTTCTCCCACCTTCAATAGCGTTCATTTTAGATCACAGTTTTCAATGTTGGCATATTAGATTTGCCAATTGTAATTGGTATTTAAAAATACCAATGGTTAACAGTCAGGAAATAAAGGGTCTCTGCGCTGCCATTAGTATTTTGCTGGGAAAGTAATCAGTGCCTACAGCCAGTATGTAGGTGCTATGATGTCCTTAAACTATTAACTTCATTTATTAATTTACCCTCCTTCTGGATAATTCAGTTTGAGAAGCCATTTCACTCTATAATATGTTATACATCAAATTTTAATTTGAGCACATGAAAAAAGAGCTTTGTTTTAGAATTGATTTTTGCATATACATTTCAAGAGTATACAAATAATCTTTGTAATCTTCATATTGCTAAAAATGTGTGTTCTCCACCCAGGTGGTCCAGGCAACAGGTGGCCCTGAACTGGCCTGTTCCGTACTCAGCCCACTGTTGACGAAAGACACAGTCGATTTCTTAAATTATACAGTCACTGCAGAGGAACGGAAGCTGTGGATGTCCCTGGGAGAGACCTGGATGAAAGTGAGGTGAGCACACCCAGCTCAGGATGTAGCACCTGCGGTGCTCCGAGCACTCCTGACTGTTGCACTAAACAGTAAGACATTCATGTAAGATTCTACATAAAGGACTATGTCTTATGGAATGAAGAAACTGATATTGCCGAAAAGCTTATTGTTCAGTTAGGCCAGCAAGATGGTCAGCAGGTAAAGGTGCCTGCTGCTAAAGCTGACGGCCTGGGTTTCAATCCCTGAGACCCACGTGGTAGAAGGAACGAACTGACTCAGTAGAGTTGTGCCTTAATCTCCAGATGCACACCATGGCATGTATATTTCCTCAACATACACACACACACACACACACTCACACTCACACACTCACACTCACACATACACACACATGCTCACACTCGTGCACACACACTTACACTCATATACACTCACACATACACACTCACACACACTCACATACACACTCACACATACACACACACATTTATACTCATACACACTCACACTCTCACACACACTCACACTCCCAAACACACACTCACACATACACACACATGCTCACACTCATACACACACACTTACACTCATACACACTCATACATACACACACTCACACATACACACACGCTCACACTCATACACACTCACACATACACAAACTCATACTCACACACACACATATGCTCACACTCATATACACTTACACACACACACACATATAAGCACACAGTGTATGTTCTGCGTTCTCCCATGCCTTTTATAGAGACAGGTTAATACTTTTGTTTCACAGATGAAGAAATAAGGCTCAAAACGTCAACTCATTGACCTAAAGTCACATACCATCTTAAGTGACAGAGCTCCAGGGTCAGGGTTCACAATCCGCTTGCTCAGTGGCCTTTCAGTGGATGTGTAGAGTGTCTGTAAATAAGGAGCAGTTGACACAGAAGTGCAAAAGAAGCCAAGACACAGTAAGAGTTCAGAGCTGAGGGAGGAGGGAGGGGCTTTGGGTAGTCAGTGTGGAGAAAGGCTACAAGAGGAACAATGTCAAAAAGGAGGCATCCCGAGGGGACCTGGGTTGGCTAGGAAGGCTCCGCTGCAGGTTAGGCAGGGGATTCTGAAGGCGGTGGAGAATGATCAATGTAGGTTCTTCCCCCCCCACCCCCACCCCACACCCCTCTTCCTTTCTCTAACATTGAGATGGGGTTTTGCTAAGGAGATCCTGCAACCATTTTCAGAGATCAGTGTGCTAGCAGGGCCCACCACAGCCAAGGACAAAAGTATCTATTAATGGTCTAGCACAAGCTCCTTAGTAATCAGCCCTCTCTGGGGTAAGAACCATCACCCATTAGGAAAAAAAAAAGATGTGGTGCTAAATTTACAGTCAGTAAAGAGGTGGAGAGGGAGGGACAAACCGCTGCAAGAGCTGACATCTGTCAAACCAGGCTCGACGGACCATTGCCTCCAGCCTCATGCGATGCCTTTTTTATTTGACCAATAACCCTTTTTCTTTTCCCGTACAGAGCAGATCATTCAGTGAAGTGACCAGTTATTAATTAGTCTCTGGAAGTTTGTCCTTGTCCCCCTGGGGGGCTAGTCTAAAAATGTATCCACTCTTCGCTTTTATTGAAATACACACAAGGCAGTCCCACTTACTTCCTGGACTTTGGCTACTGTGTGTGTTGGAATATAATTTGCACTCTGAAATTCCTTAAAGTGGTACACACTGTTTTTCATGTTGTAAAGACTATTTGTATTTATTTGTATACTTATTTACAATGTCTGTGCATCACTATCTCATATTCTATATTTTACTATGGTATTTATATCTCCTTTGAAAGATTCGTTAGGTTTTATTTTATGTCTATACATGAGTGCCTGCGTGTATGTGTATGTGCCACATGCTTGCCTGGTGCCCACAGAGGCCAGGGAAAGGTATTGGATTCCCTGGAACTGAAGGTACACATGGGTGTTAGGAACGAGGCCTGGGTCTTCTGGAAGAACAGCCAGTGCTCTTAGCTTCTGAACCATTTCTCTGGCTGGCTCCTATTTTATAACTTAGGCTGTATTAAAGTGGTTTAGATATGTTTGGAAAATGTTAGATTTTTGCCTGTTCTGATATTATGACAAGCCTAGGCTGGGGTTTTTTCTTTCCATAAGGCTTATTAAATCTGTCACATCACAGAATACAAAAAAAAGTGCTCTGGGTATTCAGTGACTTTGTTTTGAGCCCTATCACAAAATCAGAAAATTTAATGATGGTTTAAATAGCTGCATCAAAAAAGAAATATGTAGTTAGCTTTTAACATGAAGCCGCGGTCACTTCAGATCCAGATCAGGGCTGTTAGGTAATGAATGTGGGATTTAAAAACACATAAAAGGGAAAAGGATCAAGAAAACAACCAAATAACTTGAATAAAAGGCCTCATTGCATCAGAGCAGACCCATTCCATCTGAATACATCAGCCACAGAAAATATGGGCGCCTCGAGCACAGAGGGGAAGCAAGGCTGTTGTCTCTGCAGCAACTGCTTCTGTGGCTTGAGATGGACAGCGAGCTGTGTGAATCGGCCTCTGGGGGCACTGGCTGATGGCGGGCGTTGACTGTGACCACAGATTAGTTGGCTTTTCTTCCTGGCAATGAAGCTGGTACTTTTAATTTATAAAACTGGTCCTCTGCTTCATTTTAGGGAAATTTTGGCGCTTTGAAAAAGCATGCACCTTCATAACAGTCTTGGCTGTTTCTATTTTCAAAGATCCCACTATCTTAATGTTTGAAGGGAATGAGAGAGAGACTAACGCTGGAAAGTTCTTTAGCTGCTGCTGAGCCCCACACTTTAAATACTCACTGCATTTCTATTCTCAGGCACACTGTTAAACACCCTACCCCAAGCTGAGCATCAGACTTCAGGGAGAGTTAAGACCACGTAGAGAAACATGGAAGCTGCGGTCATACTGCCTGGTGGAATCTCTTCTGGTTTATTTGTTGGACCACTGGCATAAATGGGTTTTCTTTTCCTCTCCTGAGAAGTAGAGTTGCTTTGTGTAGAAGAGAACGGTGACTGAGAACACATTATGTGACACAACCTCGGTTTCCTCCTACAGAGCAGAGTGGCCGAAAGACCAGTTCATCCCACCCTACGTTCCGCGGTTCCGCAGCGGCTGGGAGCCCCCGATGCTCAACTTCATGGGCGCGCCCACGGAGCAAGACATGCATCAGCTGGCTGAGTCCGTGGCCAACGCAGAACACCAGCGCAAACAGGATAACAAGAGGCTGTCCACAGAGGTCAGGATCCACACAGAGGTCTGGGCTCTGTGGATGCTGTCGTAGTCAGTGGGGCTCAGTAACTCACTGAAGATAGGTCTAGAACCAGGGGCTAGATGTCGCCACCTCCCACTGTCCCCACCTCCCGCTGTCCCGAGTTCTCTCTCAGCTCTTCCTAGTGTTTGTGACCTTTGGTGGGGTACTTCTTGTCCCCTACCCCAGCTGAGTGACTGTCTGCCCCATTGTGCTCCTCAGGCCTCCCTGTCCCTTTTCTCTGTCAGGAGCTTGCCTGCAAGCACTGTTTACTCTATTTTACCTTCACATTTTTGACTCTCAAGGCAGTTCCCTGAACCTAGATCTTGTTGATTCTAAGCAACTTTTTATGGTGCTGTGATCCCTCCCTCCTCCTTCCTCTTCCTGTGCCCCCTCCTTCCCTCCTCCTCTTCCTCCCACCATTCTCTACCCCCTAATTCTACTGCTTTCTCCTTCTCTGCCCCTTCCTCTCTCTCCCTGATACCACAGCTACTCTCTCCCTCTCCCCCCTTCCATTCCAATCTTCTGAAGCATGTGGAGGAACCACCGTTGTGTGGGCTTCAGTCTTCTGACAACAGATGACCACAACCCGGTTGCTCCTACACAAGGTCATACCGTGGATTTTACCTTCCAGTTATTGATTAAGCTATAGAGTATAACCCTGTCTGCAGAGCCAGTTGGAGGGATGAAATTGGGCACGCTATCATGTGCATTAAAATGACTTTGTATGTGAGTGCTTTTGGCCCTGTTGGAAAGAAAATCGAACATTGTTTAAAGCTGAACCAACTGCAAAAGGGATGCTCAGGACTCGTAACCATGTGCGTGATGACTAGCATAAAAAAGCAGCAATGAATGGCGGCTGGATTCTTCTAAAGTCCGGGTCATTCATTCTCCCTTTAAATGTCTCTGATGCGTAGATTTGTAATGTGGCATATACAATAGGAGGAAAAGCAGTAGCAAACCACAGACAGTACGTCTCTGACCACTTTTAAGGAGAAACATACACATAAGTTAAATTGCTTAAAATGGTTCCCTTGGACAAAGTTGTTCTTTGGACAGTGATGCTAAGTAGAAAAGGGACTGTGCTCTGTGGGCTGGAGAGATGGCTTAGCACGAACACAGCCTGTGTGTAAGCAGGAGGACCTGTCCTGGAGGAGGACCTGTCACCTCCAGGGCCCTCAAGGCCCCCAGCCATCACATAAAACCAGGCATGGTGATGTGCACCTGGAATCTTGGAGCTGGGGAGGCTGAGGCAGGAGGATCCCTGGAGCTCACTGACCAGCTAGTCAGTAAGGTTCTCGTTTAGAGGGTAACTCTGAAAAAAAAAAGAAAGAAAGAAAGAAAGGTAGGAGCACTACAGGAAGGCCTTGATGTCAACCTTAACACACATAAGTGTGCACTTACCACACACATCCTCATACACCGTTTTTCTCTAAAAGGCAGTCTATGACTTTTATAACTAAAACTAACGTACTTGTTTGAAGTCCTCTTTCTGTGAATGTGACTGTTTTCCCTCTGGCTGCCTAAAGAGGAAGACTAGACTTCACACCTGGCCTTTCCCCTAAATGTCTGATGACCTCATACTGGCTGAGTCGCTTATGTCCCTGCCTCGTGACTGTGAATTTTCCTCCCATTTAGAAAACAGCTGTACTAGAAAAGGGACTGATGCTTGCACACAGGAAATGGTTGTTCATTTGGTGTTGCCATAGTTACTTACAGCTGTTTTCAAGGAATAAAACTGTCCATCCTGTGATATTCCCACCTTATGTTGGAAAATGTGCCACTTACTAATGTGTGCCTTGGAAATTCATATCTTCATGAGTTCTTTCACAGGGCTGTTTAAAGAGGGTCTGGGATGTGTGTTCTGGGTTGTCAGTGCCCACGTGTCTACTCTGAAAAAGTCATTTAAAAAGAATTACTGAGGGTCCTCCCTTGTCATGAGCTGTCATTTTCCTGCTGTAAAAAATTTCCCATTTTATGATGTAAGTGGCCAATCAGAGGCTTACAGGAATGGAATGAAGGATGCGGGGCCAGGTTGAGATCTTTTGTGAACAGCGCAGACAGTGATGACTTCAAGCGCAGGAAAAGCGTGATCCCTGTGGCGAGAGAGACTTTATTATATTTCATTGCTGCTAGAATAAATGCACTTGCAGCATGTCTGGAGCAAATTTAGGATCCGGTGCTTTTGTTTGTAGTGGAAACTTGTTGACACCATCAATTTCCCGCCTTCTCTGACCCCACAGCAGCCTCAGCTGACTGTGTGGTCACCGCTTAGTCACCCTCCTCCTTATCTCCTCCCTTACCCTCCCCCCCCCACCCCTCCCACCCCTCCCGGCATGTCCAGTCATTCTCAGGACCTGTGACTTCATCCTGCCCAGGAGCTGTTCTGTCCAAGAAACAGGCAAAAGGTGGGGATGACTCTTGCAGTTTCTGGTCCCAGCTGCTCAAGACTTCGATATATTTCTTAATTACCTAATAAAATTCAGCATCTCTGCTCACTCCCTGGGGAAGGGCTATTGTAGTTGACTGATCCTAGGTATTTAAATGGCTGGAAAGTATCTGTTTATATTTGTTTGCAAGGATCTGATCCCCCCCCATGTATATTCCAAGTGGGTATCTAATTGTGGATTTTGATATCCACACTGGTCCACTGGAGACATTGCCTGTGGATGAAGTCAGCCTCATTCCTGCCAGCCTTTTCCTTAGAATTTGCTGTTGTACTATTCTGTTTAGATGCTTCCCAAACCTTCCCAGTTTCAGCAAGGTTGTCCCAGTGAACCCATAAATAGTGGAAACTCCAGGAAATTCTCCTGCCTCCACATCCCTTGTACTCTCCCACATTTTTTTTTAACATACAGAAACCATGCGAAAGCTGGGAGACCTTTCTGGCTGTTTTGCATCTGAGCATGTGGCCCCCACGCCTTTAAGCCACTTGCTCAAAGGTCACCGATTTCAAGTCTCCCTTGGGAGTAGATCTTAATAGTGTCACCCACAGGGAAAAAACTGATTACAGACTTATCTTCTCCAGGACTCTTGACTAACAAAGTCCAAGTTTTTTCTGTTTCCTGTTCTAGTGATAAACAGTACAACCATTTGTAACAATTTTAAAATGGTGTTTGGGGTACTTTTTAAAATGGAAAAAAAGTAGAGTGATATGATTGCATTTTAATACCAAACAAAGAGTTTTCATTGGGATGATAATAACTTCATGGGAGTGTTAAATGTGTTCCTTAAACAGCGTGCAACGGTTAAAGGCCATCCTCTAATTCTATTGTTCAGTGTTTAAAGTCTAAGATCACAAACCTCTATTGTTGAAATTCCTCAGGAAAGAACTTCCTGATTTTATATCTAAGATTTTCAGAATTCAGACTTACCCTGTATGCCAACAACAAAACCAAATCACCCCGTGTCAGCATAATAGCTCAAAGAGCAATCCTGTGACAGTTTGGGGCAGGGTCCCGGTTGACTGACGGGATTGATGCCCGCAGCCACTTGGTGACCCTCCGTGTACTTCTGTCTTCCAGCATTCCAATGTGTCTGACTATCCTCCAGCTGATGGCTATACGTTTGGTAACAGCATGTACCACAGAGGACCTCATGTGGACCAAGGGGAAGGTGCCATGGCGTTCAAGTCAACTCCTAATCACCATGTAGACAGGTAACACTCAGCGTGCTCCATGGAGCTGAGAGACTCAGGCTAGCAGGAGTGAGGGTAGGGTGAGGGGGTATGGGGAAGAGGGTGGGAATTGCATGACTGGATAAGATTTCTATCATTCCTTGCAGAACTGCTTTTGATAGACAGGAGAGGCATGTCATCTAGTCTATAATTGTCATTGCCAGTTACCCCTGGGTGGCTTCTGCTGGTTTAAAAGATACTCCTGACAGTGATCTGTACGGTAGGAGGAAGGAGCTGTCTTTGAACCTTGCTGGTTGTTCCCTTAGTCCCCACCAGAGAATCTCTGAAGAGCTCGCCCAGGCTGAGGACACCACTCAGTGAGCAAAGTGTGTGCTGCCCAACCTTGAAGGCCCAAGTTCAAGTCCCCAGAACTCACAAGAACTGGACACATTAGCACATGTCCGTAAGCACAGCGCTCCTTCAGTGAGATAGGAGCTGGAAACAGGAGGATCCTTTGAAGCCAGAAGGCCAGCTAGCCTGGTATGCAGTGAGGGGCAGGGCAGAAGGTGTGGGCCAAGCTCTGTACCTCTGATGTGGCCATCACCCAAACTCACTCCCACGACAGAGTTTCCTCAGAGTTTCCACAGAGTTTCCTCAGTTTCCCAGCCAAGTAACCTGGAAAAGAAACAATTTCTACCTTTTCTGCATCTAGCAAAGACTCAAAACAAAATATAAATCCTTGATATAACCCCTCTTGCAGACAGAATATTAGAATCATTAGAATAAGGCAGCATTTGTCTGTAATCCCAGGGCTTGGGTTGCCTGAAGTGTGAGGGTGGTGAGTTCAAGGCCCCGCAGTGTTATTGTCTAGCCTGGTCTATGGTGTGGGATTCTTTCTATCTCAGACCCTCTCTTTGTCTCTCTCTCTCTCTCTCTGTGTGTGTGTATGTGTGTGTGTGTAAATGTGTATGTTTACAGTAGATATAATTAACTGTTTAGAGGCAGTGTAGGGATGTAGAAAGATGCGCATTCACTTAAGACGGAAGGTGTCCTAGCATGCATTTCTTCCTCCATAAGGAGATGTTACCTTCAATGTGTGATTTTCCTTTAGAATCTGAGGTACAGCTGGGATGTAGCTCACTCAGTCTGTTCATTGTTTTGTTCATCCAGCATGCATAATAAGGTCCTAGGCACTACAGAAAACCAACAGGGACACATGCCTGTAACTCAAGCACTTGGAGGTGGGTCCGGAGGGTCAGAAGTTCAAGGCCAGCCTGGGATGGTTGATGCTGTGTCTGAAAAAAATGGTGGGAGGAGCTTTGTTAAGGATGAAAGAATCAGAGGGTGGAGTATCACTCTGAGTATACTACAGCATATTACATTGAGTTCAAAGAAAAGTCAGCAGCGAACAATGTATTTTGAAATTGCCAATATATAGACATGTCTTAATTTTAAAAAAAAATTAGTGAATATGGAGGTGCCTTAGTAGATGAAGCACTTGCCCTGCAAGTGTGGGAAGGGAGTTCAGATGCTTGGAACCCAGATAAAAGCAAGAAGACATGGATTCTGCTCATACCTCTAGCATCTGGAAGACAGAGGCAGGGAATCCCCTGGACAAGCTAAAACTGATGAGCTCTGGGTTCCTGGAGAGGCTCTCCCTCAATATGTACAATGGGAAATGATACATGAAGATACTAGATATCAATTTCCATAAGCATGTACACACATGTGTATTAAGCCTTATGTGTACACATGCACTGTGCTCTGTCAGTCTTCAATAAGTACAGATTTGGTGCATTGAATGGCTGAATGACACTACAGTCCCCAAAGTCTGTAATGTAGAGTTTTGCCCATGGTTGAGCCTCTGCCATGGACTCTGGGAGTGTGACTCCTTGGTGTCTTTTAAAAGCTCACCTTGTTTCATGTGAGCTTTGTGGGCTCTGGAAGTGTGGGGGGGGATGGGCTGTCTTTGATTTATTCACTCAGCCATGTCTTTAAAGATTGACTCAGAAAGAGAAAGTACTGGAACTTAATGAAATGCAATGTAAATTTAGAAATCTACAACAGAGACAAGACTTTTAAGAACTTTAAGGATTAACATTATGATTGAATTCCAAATTTGCCTGTGAGTATGGCCTGAGTTCAAGGCTGGTCTAGGATGCACAATGAGGTCCAGACCAGCCATGGCTGCATAAGGAGATCCTGCCTCAAATGCAAAATTAAAGACATAACAAAGCCAGTGAGCAAATGCAGAGACAGCAGGAATCTCAGGGTTTCCCTGCCTAGCCAGCCACACCAGCTCAGCAGTCAGTCACAGCCTTCCCAAAGGCAAAACAGCCTGCCTCGTGGCATGATGGGTGATTTGGCCAAATAATAGATCCGCACTCAGCACCTACTGCATTTCTTGCATGTAGAAACAATTGCATTTAATCGTAACCAGAACAGTAATTCAGGGTCCTTAAGTGTGTGTCATACCGGATTAGCATTTCCTGATGGCCTTTGTAATAATGACTTATTTTCTTCGAAACATAGAATATCAGTGGTCCTAGCCACGGCCATCCATCCCAGTTTCTATTGATCCCAGCTGAGCAATGACATCAGGATAGCGTAGTCACTGTCTGTCTGCAGATTCGTTACATGCTCCACTGCGACCCCTCTGCAGCTGCTGTCTTCAAGTATGCATTGCCGTGGCTGGCTAGAAATCGTTACTATACTGATTCAGGTAGACAGGGAGAGTTGTGTGAAGTTTTCTGTTCTTAGAATACAATCTACTCTCCCCTTGTCTGTAGTGGCTCGTCTGCAGATTATAGAAGAGAGAAACAGGGAAAAGAAAGGGGAAAGAGTAGAAATTACTATTTTCCTAACTTTGGAGGTGGGTAGATCTCTTTAATCCCCCTGAATAGGGTCTTAATATAATGTAAATATATAAGCTGGCTAGCAGCAGAACTGTCACAGTAGAGGAAGGAGTGTAGAATCTGAGAATTTAACAGGCTTTAAACCATGATTATTCATAACATATTAATAGCATAAACCAGGCATTGAGGTTCGTATCTGTAATCTCAGTATTCCTGAGTCTGAGACAGGAGGGTCCCAATGAGTTTGAGGCAGTTCTGGGCTATATAGTGAATTCTACACCATCCTGTACTAGAGTTGGAGACCTTATCTTAAAAAGCAAACCAAACATGTATAATGTGTAATAATTAGTGGCCATAATTTTATTTTTATTTTAATATACTGAAAACGGCTGGTAGTCAGCACAACTTAAAAGTTCTTCCTTGTTCTGGTCCCTGTGTCTGATGGAATGAGAGGCTGGGAGACACTGCACACCTGTGACAGGCTCACCCTGTCTCTATAGCTGGCCTGGCTATGGCTCTCCACGCCACAGGACCTGGATGGATGACCGTCTTTAGCCTCCATCTATTGATTTTTTTTTTCATAGAGCTTTGTGGAGAAATGTAGAAACAGGATTGGAGGAGGTTGGGGACAGGATCCTTCAGACTATGTTGAAGGATGACTCTTGAACCACTGTGCCAGAGATGAAAGAAATACAGATACTATTTAGTGCTTGACATTTTATTGTAAGGTATACAAAAGTAATGTCAAATACATTGTTAAATCTGCTAATGCTGATTATTTGAAGTAGCATTTGGTTTTTAAAGAAAATATCTTTTTAAAAATAGAGCCCGTATATCAGTGATTATAGTTTAAAAAGCTTATAGTGAGTTAGAAATTGTGTTTTTCCTCTTTGCTTGAGAAGGTTGACAGCCCTACCCTTGATGGGCCTCTTCCTTTGCACTTTTGATAACTGGGCAAGGTTTGTTTTTCTTTTTCTTTTTTTTTTTTAAGATTTATTTATTTATTATATGTAAGTACACTGTAGCTGTCTTAAGACACTCCAGAAGAGGGAGCGTTGGATCTTGTTACGGATGGTTGTGAGCCACCATGTGGTTGCTGGGATTTGAACTCAGGACCTCTGGAAGAGCAGTCGGTGCTCTTAACCGGTGAGCCATCTCTCCAGCCCCAAGGTTTGTTTTTCTAATGGTCCCAAGACATAATTTTAATGTGTTAAGTTGGTTATGAAAGGTTGCTTGAATAAGTCAGTGTGTAACTGAGGTTGTGCCTTGGGCATTGTCTCCTTTGCCTTCACACCTATATTCTGCTCCTTTCATGCTACGGGTGCGGACCACAGTCACCCCGCCATGTGCTATTGCTCATTCTTTTGGAGATGGGGGTCTCACACAGTGTTGACTGGTCCCAAACTTGATGTCCTTGAACTTCTGATCCTCTTGCCTCTGCCTCCCACCAGCCGGGATTCTAGGCTTACAACACCATGTCTGACCTTAGTACGTCTATTAGTAGACAGCTTCCAGGTTTAGAGTCTAGATTTGGCCCAGTACCAACTAACCTTGACATTTCACATCATTCTTTTGTCTGAGCAGTAGCTTGTTCTAAAACAAAACAAAACAAAAGTCACTTATTTATTGATGTGTGCACCCCTGTTCCCCCACCCCCATATATATGCCAGATGGAGGTCAGGGGATATCAAATCCCCTGAAGCTGGAGTTACAGGTGCTTGTTAGCCCAGTGTGGGGGCTGGGAATAGAACTCCAACTTCTGCAAGAGCAATGTCCTCTCTCAACTGCTGAGCCATCCCTCCAGCCCAAGTTTAAAACTACAGGCATACTAAGCTGCCATCTGAGTGTCCAGAGGCTTCCTGAGAGGGCTGAACTGGCTCTCACATTAGTTCCGCCCTCAGGCTTCAGAAGAGCTTGCAGAATGACACAGAGTTCTTCCTTTCTTTTTATAGAAATTATGACTCGGTCAAAACCCAACCCAAGAAATACGCCAAATCCAAGTACGACTTCGTGGCAAGGAACAGCAGCGAACTCTCAGTTATGAAGGACGATGTCTTAGAGGTAACTGATTCTTGTGGGCTTAGTCCTATAAGAAAGTAAATTTACTAAGTTCTTCTAATGTGCATCTGAGCCCTCTGAAAGAGATACCGAGGTCAAGAAGTGGTTTCTTTGTACACAGTACATCTTGGGTATCATATCTCTTTAGAAGTGTTAGCTACTTAGGTTATCAGACCCCATAACAGTGTTGCTCATTCAAGTAAGGGATACAACGGGCATTGTGGGGCAGGCAGGTGCATTTCCTGGCTTGCCTCCTTGTCCTTTCTTCTGGGATTTATTCATTTTGTAACCAAGACTGGTTATAAACTCAGTGGAGATGAATCATGATAGCTTAACCAAAGAAAACATTTCCTCTTTGAGAACCCTTGCACAAATGTCACTAGTCCTGCTTTTGGTAATCACATTGAGAGTAGCATTTCTTAGGTCATTCAGAGTTCATTTCCTTGAATGTATACAATACAGTTTGTCACAATACATTTTGTTAAAAATTAGTTTCCATATTTTCCCTTTCTATTCTACAAATGGAAACAATAGAACTTTCCAGAATGGCCATCTTATTGTCCTTCAAGTACCTCAAATGAGGCAGGGACCTTCTGAGGACAACGTATATATTTGGGATAGATTTGTCCCAGGACTTATTTTATGTAAATATCAATAATGACAATAATCAACAATACCTCTTAGTATAACTGCTCAGAACTTCAGTCACTCATATGCTTTTAATCAGTTCATTATGAGAGTAAAAAGAAATTTTTCTTGATTGAAATTGAGAACTAAAAGTTGCACATCGTCCATGCGTAGATGCATGGGTTTCCTTATAGAGCTCGCTTCTCCGTTCTTTGCATATTGACAGATACTGGATGATCGAAGGCAATGGTGGAAAGTCCGGAATGCAAGCGGAGACTCCGGGTTTGTGCCAAATAATATTCTGGACATCATGAGAACTCCGGAATCTGGAGTGGGGCGCGCTGATCCCCCATACACACATACCATACAGGTAACTTGGGTTCTGGTCGAGACTTAGTATCGACTGATTCCCATGATCAGGAATTCTCTGCCTTTTGTGCATTAGTCACTTTGATATTACATTGCTTTTATTTTTGAGAGCAACCAAAAAGCAATGTGGAGGCAGTAGAGATTGATGCATGATTTTCTGATTCATTTTCTGAGGAAACTCTTAAAGTGTCCAGCAATAAGTTACTGCTCTTATGAAGGCTTTTTTTTCACACCAATTTGTAGTATTTCTGACAAATATAGATATTTTCTCTTTGTCCCTCAGTTGACTCCAGGACTGTTTGGCGGGTACACCTCAATGTACCAGCTCCTGCCTTCAGAGTCTATTAAATGTCCATTCTCTGACCAGCTTTCAGTTCACACCCAGCATGCCTTAGCACACGCAGGAACATGTGTCCAGGTCTTATGCCTTTATAATAAGGCTGGATGTATCTGTGAGATAGATGACACAGGACAGATTCTTCCTCGGATCCTTGAAGACTTCCAGAGGCTCACACACACACACACACACACACACACACACCACGGTTTTAGGATTTTAGTAGCCTGGTCAATTCATCTGTTATTGCAGCTGTATTTACTTGAGCTGAGTCTCTGGAGTGAGATCCTGCAATGGGGCTGGAGTGGGTAGACTCTCTGCACAGCCTCTGAACCCAAGGAGCTTCTTTTGCATGTCTTAGGAACAAAGTCCTAATTTTCAATGGTGAGAAAAATACCATTCCTGGCTCCATTTTTACCTTGAAGATGACAAAGTGTTCAGGCCTTGGACCGAGTTCATGATCCTGGCTGCCACACTGAGTTATCTGAGCCCTGGGAGCTTCTTGTGACACTCAAGTGTAGAGCGGACCCTGGCCCCTTCCCAGAGCAATTTGGCCTTATTAGAAGGCCCGAGCCAACCAAACATTTGACATAAAGAAGTCTTATCAGTGGGTGTGGAAACACATTCCCATCTTCCCAGCATTTGGCAGGCAGACGCAGGCAGGAGCATCAGGAATTTGATGTCATCTTGAACTAACAAAGTAAGTTCAAGACCAGCCTGGACTGTGTAAGGCTCTGCCAAAAAAAAAAAAAAAAAAAGAAAAGAAAAAGAAAAAAGAAAGAGAGAGAGAGAGAGAAGGAAAGAAAGAAAAGAAAAGAAAAGAAAAGAAAAGAAAAGAAAAGAAGGCAAAACATTGGCGGGGTTGGTTTGGTTTGGTTTTTTCTTTTTGTCCTGGCATGACACATGTACTTACTTATGCCAATCATTTGTCATTAGCTTTTGATGCCAAAGAAGGAATTTGAATTATTCAAGGTATGGCCTGCTGTGTTTCCCATGGATTTTTGCAGTGATTTTTTTCTGAACTTAATTTTCCATACCTCTTCCTTCTCATATGTTCCTGCTTCTTTAAGTGTGAGATGTGGTCTCCTGGTGTAATGGTACAAGGCTTCTCTTAGGAGGGTGAGCACCAATCGTTTGCTTTCTTTCTTGAAAATATTTTTTATCTTATCTTTAACAGTGATGTCATATCGGCTTGAAGTGTGTGCCTGAGATCCCAAGAGAGTGTATTTACCCTCTGAGAAAGCAGGGATTGTTAAACATTCTAACTAATGACAAAGTGTAGCTTGCACTGTTTATGAAGACTATCCCCCAGGCACATGGACGAATAGATCCGAGAACTTCTAAGTTTGTATATTAAAAACAATTACTCTGATTGAGCTTTGCTTGTGTGCACAATTCCCAGGAAGAGATAAACTGAAAACAAGATAACTTAGTTAAGCTTACAAATAGTATGTGTTCCAAGTCTTTGCCCCCACTGGGACTCCCCGAAGAGAAGTCAAACATTCACTCTTTTCCCTGCTTGCTATTTGGTCTTGCCTTTTACTTCAGCTGTGACTCCTGCCCCAAGCTGTGTGTTGGCTTCCCAGTTTTAAACTTCCCTCTGGCTAAAGCAGACCCAAATGACTAGTACACACCACAGGCAAAAATAGTACATAAAGATCTCAATCTCTCTCTCTCTCTCTCTCTCTCTATCTCTCTCTCTCTCTCTCTATCTCTCTCTCTCTCTCTCTCTCTCTCTCTCTCTCTCTCTCTCCTGATTCTTTTCTTTCACATAACCTCATCTTATATTTTTTTGTCAACTTTGACACAACCAAGATTTTGTTTTTTAAGTATTCAGAAGTTCCAGGAGTCTATGTTGAAACTTTGTGTAAATAGAGACTTGTGGTCGCTGTGGAGGATTTCATGTTCTGGCTGTTTCTTTTTTGAACTTTTCCACAGTCCCTTGTAGAAATGAGTGTGGAAGAATGCTTGTGGGTGTGAGCTCTTTCCTTACCCCCTTCCCCTACCTACCTCTCTGTTCTTTTCCTCCTTCCTGTTCTCCTCCATATCCCCCCTTCCCCCACCTCTCTGAATGTGTAGAGTTTAGCGTGAGGCCCTACCATGGAAAGGATTTGAGTGGAGCGGTTAAGAGCACTGACTGCTCTTCCAGAGGACATGAGTTCAATTCCCAGCAACCACATGGTGGCTCACAACCATCTGTAGTGGGATCCAATGTCCTCTGCTGGTGTGTCTGGTGTGTGCTACTATGTACTCATATACATTAAATAAATAAATAAATAAATAAATAAATAAATAAATAAATAATTTTTTTTTTTAAAAAGAAAGGAATTGAAAACTCTCTACCTGGGAACTCTGGGCTGAATGCAATAGAGGTCTCCTAAGTTGTAATAAACAGCCTATGTGCCATGACATCGTTGTGTCCTTACCTGTCGTGACATCACTGTCCTTACCTGTTATGACATCACTGTTTCCTTACCTGTTCTGACATCACATTTCTTTACCTACCTGATATGACATCAGTGCAGTTTTACCTACTTTCCATGACATCACTGTGTCCTTACCTTACCTGTTATGGCATCACTGTGTCCTTACCTAACTGCTATGAGATCACTTTGTCCTTACCTACTTTTGGTAACATCACTGCATCCTTACCTACCGGCTATGACAGTGCCCCTACCTACCTGTCATGACATCACTGTGTCCTTACCTTCCCGCCATGACATCACTGTGTCCTTACCTTCCTGCCATGACATCACTGTGTCCTTACCTGTTATGGCATCACTGTGTCCTTACCTAACTGCTATGAGATCACTTTGTCCTTACCTACTTTTGGTAACATCACTGCATCCTTACCTACCGGCTATGACAGTGCCCCTACCTACCTGTCATGACATCACTGTGTCCTTATCTTTCTGCCATGACTTCACTGAATCCTTACCTAGCTGCCATGACATCAGGGCTTCTCTCAAGGGGTTCCTGTCCTTAATAAAATTGTAGTAGTTCCAAAAAGAATGGAGTAGGTTGGGAAAGAAAACCCAGTCTACTGCCTAGTTCTACAACAGCATGGCAGACACCTGATCTCCGAGCACCTCTCCCATGCCTTGAGTGGTGAAAACAGTCACCATGCAGGCATCATTTTAGACTAATGTGTCCATTTCTTGCATTGTGTATGTCCTTTATTTTAATACTCGAGGGAAACTGTGCACACTAGGAAATGGACTAGCAGCTCCAAATGGCCGTTGTTTGCAAGTGGCAAACCCAGGCTTGGATGAGCACTGCTCCTCCCCACACGGTGCTTTTTAAATGGCCACAGTTGTCTTCCTCATTTTCGTCCCTTTCCCTTTCTGGTCCTGAAGGATTCTGGGAGCAGTTCCTGGTGTAGGCTCAAGGACCGCTCTTGTCCATTGCTGCACAGCACACCCTTTGTCTGGGTGGGTTCTGACAGCAGGGGTCCTCACGCTTGAAGTGGCACAGAAGAGAAGTGTTGAGTTCTCACTCAGAAGTCCCTGGGGGTTGCTTCATAATCCTCACATTTGGAGTGATTTTAACAGTTCTCCAAAGGCAGATTCCCACCTGTGCACAACACCCCCATCCTCCCACCCGCATGGCTTTCCCAGGAGTTTTAAAATAAAGGAGGAAGAGATGAGATGGAGAATTTACAAAAGTGTTTGTGTGTGCTTGCGTTTGTGATGTGTGTTTGTGTATGTGAGTGTGTGTAGACAAGTGTCTCTGTTGGTCCTATGTGAGTGTATGCCTCTGTGTATTTGTGGTGTGTGTGTGTGTGTGTGTGTGTGTGTGTGTGTGTGTGTGTTTCAGTGAAGTTACAGGCGAGAGGAGTAAATGCTTTTGAAAAGTGGCCTGGCTTTCTGTTCAACTGTAGATGACCCCAAGGGCTTTGCTTCTCCTATCTGAGCAGCAGATGCCACCGGACTGCTCCTTTCCATCCAGAGCCTCCTGCCACATACAGCTTTTTAAAATATTTTTTACTTGATTCCCAGGCTAGTACTGGTCATCTCCTGAAAGAACCATTTCCCATGAGTCCCCTGCTGTGTGAGGAGTAGACATGACTTCCTCCTGATCTTATTTCTAATACACCCACAGCTGGGCTAAACAATTTTTTGTGTATTGTTAAATATTGGGTCTGTTTATTATTTTTGTAGTTTTTCTTACTCCACCAGGGGTGGGGAGGGAATCAAATAATGACTGGTGTCCAAGCAACCATTGCTGTGTCTTGTGAAGCCCCCTCTATTTCTTGGCTATTGTAGAATTCTGTAGAAAGCCTACTCTGGTGTTGGTGCAGATTCTAGAGAGCCTTAGTTTTGTGAGTAGCCAGCTGTGTGCCTTTAGACATAGAATTTTGTTTTTCTTGGTTCCTGTGTGCTTGGCTGTGGATGAGAGGAACTCATAGAATTCTCTCATCCCCTGTCTACACGTTAAATTGCCTTAAACTGAAGGTGGAAATCATTTCTAGAGGTGACTGTGAAACCACCAGCAGTATTGATCTCAGCCAATCTCATTCCTGTCTTGTTTAGACTCATTGCAAATTCTGAAATACGGCCGGACAGAGAGCGGCCATCTTCTTAACATCACTTCATATTCTTCAGCCAGACCAGCTTCCTTTTATACTCTGTTTAAAAGTTGTTATAAATTATTTACAGAGGACCCTGCCCCATTAATTAGAGACAGGGTTCTTAAACAAGGATGGCTACTGTTTTTGTTTAATAAGCATGTGTGGTCATGTTGTATGAGTGTGTATGTGTATGTGTATGAATTATAAATATTTATTGATACACAAATAATGTTAAAAGTGCATACGTTATAAACACATCACATAAACTATCACATCACACTATAAACACTCTATCATCACAAAAGCCAAAGAAGGGGCATATCGTTTCACACAGCTACTGGTCTCCCAGCGAGAGAAGCTATCATCTGCTCCCTCGGCAACCCAGCTCCAATACACCATCACCAAGCACGCCCCTCATCATGAGCTTTCAGTCTCTCTGTCTGTTTCTACTCCACCATCTGCTACTTTGTGTCAAAAGACCCACATTCCTGTTTTCTCTGCTCACCATCCCCATCTTGGTAGCTACAATTTCTCTGACTATGCTTGACTCTAAGTGTATACTTTTTAAGCTCTGCGTAAAATGAACCTGTATCATAGTGTCTTCACATCATGCTTTAATGCGCAGAGTGGGTACTGGGATATTCTGGCTGTGCCATTTACCGGGGATGTTGAGCTTTCTTGAGTAGAGCCCCGTGGGGATTAATCATGTATTTACAAACTCCTTTGCTGGTTGACTTGTGGGCAGGTAATTTTGCTGTCAAAAACCAGTCTGCTCATGTTTGCTGTTATTTGATGTAAATTATAATTGATATTTTTTTCAATCCCCTCTCCCGTGTTAATTTTCTCATTTACTGTGGTTTGCTCTGTCTCCTAATAGCAATTACTTGGCGAGCTGTCAGAGGTAACTCACATCCGTTCCCTCCTGGCAATTCTTCCTCCTATCATTTTTTTTTTTTTTTTTTTTTTTGGATTTGGTTTCTAGACTTAACACCCTCCAAATATTCCAGCTGTGCCTTTTCAGCACAGAATTTCAGAGAGGCCAAATTTCAAGGGAGAAAATAAAGATGCTGTTCAGTGTAGGGCAAAATTGTAAGGCCAGTTCTCTGCCAGCAGCTTTGTTGGGTTTTACTTGCATAATCTCCCCTCTGAAGCAAGACCATGTAGGAATCAGGTGTGCTATGCTCACTCACTTCAGTGCCTGAGAATTTTTACTCAGTTTTGGTTCCTAAAGAAGAGTGACTCACCCCAGCTTAACTGTCAGTAGGAAAGTGCGTTTCTTAAGAGGCAGAGACATTCTGAGTCCTCTCAGAGAAAGACACAGGATGCTTTGTGTACAGAGGAGCTTGGCGTTCCTGACTCAGGAAGTGACAGCATTGTACAAACGTGAGTCCAGCCCAGCAGCACTGGGAGGGTTTGTGGAGATGGAGGAGTTTAGTGGTGATTCCTGGGAACCGCCCCTGGCCTAGGGTTCTCATCAGATTGGAGCCTCGGCCTCCTTGGGGCATAAAGAGAAGGCTTCAAGTGAACGGTGCTCAAGGAAGTCTTCCGTGGCTTGAGGTGTGTTGTGAGTCACTGGTCTGTGCCTCCAACAGGAAGGAAGAGCCCAGCGCAGGAGTGTGAGAGAAGAGGGCAGGTGCTTGGCAGTAGGAAGAAAGGAGCAGAGATGCTGGGAAGGACTTAGAGCAGAAGGTCAAGGGGTCAGGCCTGACTCAGTGACTTTCAGAATGAGAATGAGTCACACTGACTGCAGGATCTGGTCCCCTCTCCCTTCTCTTGTCAGAGGTTGGAGGTGTGAAGCAGGCTGAGAAGACTGAGGGAAGAGGGGAAGATGCAAGTAAATATAATTTATGGCACAGCTCATGAGGATGGCTTTATGGCTTTCAAAGCTTCCATTCAGTTTACACTTTTGACGTAATGTTGAGTGAGGTCCATTGGTACTGTTGCCTGGTACTGCAGCAGGGGGTGAATGAACTGGGACCCGAACACTTGGCGAGCCCATCCCCAGCCTTGCCCAAGACACTGTCACCATGTGCTGGGTGTCTCACGGTATTATTCCACAGATAGAAAAACACTAGCTGTTCTTGTTTTTATTTGAAGCAGACAGGATGAATCATGCTGTGGCTCAGCCTGTGGCACTTTTCATTGGCAGAGTTTTTTTTTTTTGTTTGTTTTGTTTTGTTTTTTTTTTTTTTTAAAAAACCAACAAAACAGTCATTGAAATTCTGGAACTTTTGGAACACTGGCATGATTTCATTAAAGCCATCATGAAGTAAAATGCAGAGGACATGCTTGTCTAGGGAACAAAACATATATGTGTATTACATATCTTTGGTGTGTGCTAAGTGGTACTTTTGGTGATGTTTGCTATATTTGGATTGCTTTAGATTTTTTTTTTTTTTGGCCCAAATATAAGAGGAAATATCTTGTTTGGTTTGTAATGATACACCAATGCTCTCTGCCACATTGCTGGATATAGTAGAAGTATCTTTAAGAGGAGATGCTGGGAGGATCAGAAACCTCTTCATCTCATGATTAACTGTGGCAATCACTCATCCAGCTCCCAGCTCCCCTCCCCTGCCCCATGCTCTCTGTGTTGCTTTCCCCCCCTCCATGTCTAGCAACACTATCATCTCTGAGCCCCCTCCCCCTCTCACCTTCACAGTTTGGTACTCTTTCCACCTTTCTACCATCTGCTGGTGGATGAGTCATCCTTGAGTAACAGCCACAGAGCCCAAGGGTCCCTTCCCAGGAAGCTATCCACAGATATTAAGTTCTCTTCCTCGGAAGGCACCTTGGTCCTTGGTGTGTGTTGTTTTTCAAGTGACAATTATTTTTAATGTAATGTGTGCTGTGTGTTTTGAAGGTTTTGACCTCTGAAGAAATCCAGGGGAGGGGACACTGTTAAAAATCAGGATTGCCTTATATTTGGGCCAACTCAGAAGTGGGAGAAGTAAATACTGCCCTAACGCAAGCCGCAGATTTCCAAAAGGCTTTCTTTTGGATTTCGTCCGCTAACCTTACCTGTTAACTGAAACTGTGCCGGTGCAGTATTTAAACGTCACTTCAACTGTAACTTTGCATCTTTGATTCTGCAAAGATGCACCCGTGGAAAATGTGGGAGTCTTTGACATGTAGTTATCTGCTAGCTACGTTGTTTGATCTGAATTTAAGGTTTTGGATATCGTATTGAATATGAAATACTCACAAATATTTTTTTCTCATAGCTCCATTGTATACTTTGCCATATCTTCCTTTTAAACTGTAAATCCCTGCTCACAGGCCTTGCCTTCCCCTCCTCCCCCTCCCGTCCTACTGCCTTTCCTCTTCTCTTTTCTGTTTTTTGGACCGGAACAGAGCTTCTACACATTGGGCAAATGCTCAACCATGGAGCCGCATCCCCAGTCAGAATTGTGCCTTTATCCTTAAAATCTTCCCCCTCCCATGTATTCCCATTTTTAACAAAGAAGATTTCTAATGTGAATAAATTAGGAATAATATGGTGGTAGAATAATATGGCTGTACCTTGAAAAAGTTAATAACAATAGTCTGAACTTAATTATTTTAAAAGCATAGCCTCTTTCTTTTCCAGATTCATGTGTTGTTCTGCATTGCTCCATAACCCTCCTTGTAAACAGCAGATTTAAAGACCTTTGACTGTGGCCTGCATTTGAAATAAGAGCAAGTGGTGCTCAGTGTCACTGACTTTCAGCGCCACTGAAATTATCAGTTTAACCTGTAAAATAATCAGAGTGTTTCTAATCTGTCATAGTCATGTGTGAGTTCAAGCCCACAGTGACCTTTCTTGGCATGTATTATTATGATATGATTTGTTCTTGGTTTGAGCTTGACCCTCTTTAAACTCACATGTTGACTTTGAGCATGGTCTTAATAACTGTGATATCATATTGGATTGAAAGTGGATATACAAACCTACATTTATTAAGGAATAGCACAGGTAACTTTACAAAAAATATCCAGAGATGTTCTGTCAGTTTGTACTTCATTTTCTAGCCTAAGTTCATACACACACACACATATATTTCAGGTTAATTATTATCTTTTATAGAAACAAAGGACGGAATATGGTCCGAGACCAGCTGATAGTCCTTCTGCCCCGTCACCCCCTCCGACGCCAGCACCCGTTCCAGTTCCCCTTCCACCTTCAGTACCAGCACCCGTTCCTGTGCCCAAGGTTCCGGCAAATGTCACCCGTCAGAACAGCAGCTCCAGCGACAGTGGTGGCAGCATTGTGCGGGACAGCCAGAGATACAAACAACTCCCAGTGGACCGTAAGTTTCCCCGGGGCCAAACCCAGTTCCACTGTGTCACTCATAGTAAATATTGTGAGGTAAATAATATCCACTTATACTTCAGGGATGTTTGCCTGGTTTCTCCACCTCTAAGTTCCTCTGAAAAGCAAGTCATTTTTCTCAGCCCTCTAGGGCATGCGTCTCTGCACATACCCCAGTTGTGGTGTAACTTGAATGCACACTTGCTTGAGCGGATATACTGGGATGAACTCCTAAACATCCCTTCCCACCTACATGTTTCAAGGCCTCAGTGAGCCTCTATGTACTTTAGAGTCTGGAAAGTGGGGGAAACCAAAGCTAATCTATCTCTTAGGTCAAGTGTGAAGATTCAATGAGATAATACCTGAAGATCAGGGGACTTGGGGGGCACCCAATCTCCAGCTCCCTGAGAAGTTTTTGATCGTCACAACTGAGGCCTGCTGCTGTCACTTCACCAGCTGTGCTTGGCAATACTGTGCATTGTGAGAGAGCTGGAAATGTGCGCAGTACTAGGCTTGAAAACTCAGAATAATTTTGCCCAGCGTAAGCAAGTAGTCAGCAAATGTCTGCTGCTATCATTGGTACATTTCCTCCTCTTCCTTTTTGTCCCCTCCTGAGTGTTTGCCATCCTTAGACACATCTACAGTCACATCAGTTTTACACAGTTGTCCACCAGTATCAATGTTGAATTTGCTTCTAACTTGGATTTCATATTTTCACAAATTAAAATGGATTTTCCCATGAGAATGGATTCTATGAGAACCACTGCAAAAATAAACAAAATTAAAGATGCTATGATAACAGTAGAATTATCCTGTTGCTGGGGCAGAGCTGTGTGGAGACTCTGAAAGCTAAAGGCATCCCTGACAGGTTTGGGGGTACCTGGTACATGACGGCCCATTTGCTTCATGTCTAATTATGTTTGTAATACATTTCAAGTTAGTCTGCTTGGCTATAACTCATTGTAGAAAACTTGGAAAACTAAAACCAAGAAAACATTTTTTATAGCTTAAGTTTGAGGAAATTATTAAAAGGTAGGGGGGCATGTTGGGTGGGAAACTTATCTACCATCCTGCCCCAGGGCCACACCCAAGGTCCTGTGCCTCTCTCTTTATAAATTACTCTTACTACAAATGATGGGTCTGTTTCTCTTCAATACTATTTATGTTGTGGAGAAGGAATGATTCCTGGCTTAGTCGTACTGTACAATCTCATCCTTGACACCAGGTACCTATATTGAACGAACAGATTCATGGCTGACGCCATAGACCTGAGGCACAGATGTTGTAGAAATTTTTAATCTCGACCTGGGGTTTCTACCTCACCTTTGACCCTTTAGTTCCTGCATGAAAGACACACACAGCCTTTATGTTTACAATAAGCCTTAAACAGCACTAGAGCTGGACAGATACCTACCCTCCGTGTTATTAGAGTTTACTTTCCTATCGATAACCCTCAGTTATTACTTGCTGTGTTTCATCTGGGCTGCTCTTGACTCCACTCTGCCCTCAGGGCCATGTTTTTATGGCTCACCTAACCATGGCGGCTTCTCCTTCCTCCTCCCACACGTTCTTCTCCTCCTGCTCCTCTTCCGACCCCAAGCCCAGGAAACCTAGACCCCGCCTATGTCTCTTCTGCCTAATTATTGGTTGTTGGCATCTTTATTTACCAAACAGAAGTAACTTGGGGCTAAGGCAGATGTGTGGACTCTCTCCTCTCTGGTACAACTGGGTCTCTCTCTCTCTCTCTCTCTCACACACACACACACACACACACTTAGCATTACAGTTGATAACAAAAGACCAAACCTTAACACACAGGTCAAACTACATGTGCCCTTCATGATCAGTCTCAATCAATGGAGAATACTAGAGAGGAGACATAAGTGCATTGCTCTTTAACTGTTAAGGAAATCGTAGCTAGATGTAATAAACACAAGCCTGTTTCTTGCATGAGTTTCTCCCCTGAAGTATAAATGATGCAAGTCTCCTTTTTATTCATCTTTGACCTCATTAGAAAATTAAAGAGGGGCCAGTAAGATGACTCAGTAGGAAATGACGCTTACCACTAAGCCAGACCTGAATTCAATCCCTGAGATCTACATAGCAAAAGGAAAGAACCAACTCTTTTGTGTTGTCCTCTGAAAATACACACACACACACACACACTTAATTAAAAAATTTGGAAAAACAACTAATTCCATATCTGAAATGATTGTGTATGAGTGTGAAAATATGTGGAACTCTTGAGTTTTTAAAGCAGTGCCTCATTCTCCACAATACCAGAAAAAGTTTTCAGATGGGAAAGTTCTATGAATATATTTCATTTCCCTGGGGAACATTTCCTCTGAGAAACGAGTCTCCTTTTCTCCTTTCTTCCCACAAGTGTGCACATGACTCCTCTAACACGTCAGCGCAGTGATCTCTGACACTGTGGTGGGCTGTTCCAGGCCTGGGGTCAGAGTTCAGAGGCATCCGGTCCCCTTGTGGGGCAGCACATGGCCTGGAACAGCCTGTTCTTTGTCCGCCTTGAAGAAACTCAGGAGCATACTGGGGAAGAGGCATAGTTTGAATTCTTGTATAAGAGAACTCTCCTGATAATGGAAACTCATCATTTTCAAGGCAGCTTCTTATATGTGAGCGGGTCCCAGGATCTGTAGAAAAGACCAAATCAGCACACAGACTCGCTTCCTGAGCACCACATAGCCTCATAATTGCTCATGTAAAGTTTCCTCTTAAAATATCTCAAGGGTGCATTTTGGCATTAAATAAGTTTATTTCTTTGTATGGAATGAATATTTCCCGATAGCACATTTTTGGAGCATTTTTTTTCCCTGAAGAGAGGTCAGGGCTGTCTCACGGTCGGTCATTTAGCAGATGACAAAATTAACTGTGTGTCCACATTTCTCTCAGGATGAGCTCCTTGCTGCTGCATTCTCTGTTCATTCCCCAAACTTCTGATAAAAATAAAAGGGAAAAGGCTAAAAAAGTGGGAACTCACGCAAACCTCATGGCTATGAGCAAGGCCCAGATGTCAAATGTGTGTCTGAAAACTCAGCAAAGGGTGGGAGACGTGTGGAGTGTGTGTTGTGAGTGCATGCGGCTCTGAGTTCAGATCTCCAGCAATGTAATCCCCACGTAAATAGCCAGGCATGGCTATGAACTGCGGTCAGGCAGAGGCAGGCAGATCCTCGACTCTCTGACCATCAAGCCATGGCGGCAAGCTCCTGGTTCCATGAGGGACTCTGTCTGAAAATATAACTTGGAGTGTGACTGGAGAAGACATCTGACCTTTGACCTTCATAGGAGTCTACATAAGTATATGCTCTCAAAGTCACAAACAAGTTCACATGCATAACAGACAGACGCACACACACTCACAAACACATACACACTACCACAGTGGAACACGGCCTCTGATCAGAACTGCTACTCTGAGGTGGTGGGAGCCAGACACGTAGAAGCTATCCGGTTGGTCCATCACATATCCAGAAAGCTTCACCTCCTGCCACTTTTGAAGATGCTGGATGACCAGCTAGTTTGCTTTGCATTTCTTCTTGGGTCCTTTGAAATCTAAGCCCTTTGACTTGACTGCTAGCCTTTGTAATCAGAACTGTTACTGTAGGGAGAGGTGTCTTTGTTGTTAGGAGAGAGCATTGAAATGGGGAACCAAAACAAGGGGCCTTCTAGAAAGAGCTGTCTTCGTCATGCCCTGAGAAAGCCTAACTGTGGCCTTGTGGTTTCCTGCGTTTCCCTGTGGTAGTGCTTTCTCTCTGTCGTTTGAAGGCCTGCATGGCAGAGCACCCTGTGATTTAAAGCAGCTCCTGGAACCCAGGCGCTTTATCCACAATACTCTTTCTCTTCTTTCTTCCTCCATGTTTCTTTCTCTTTCTCTTTGCTAATTATAATTTTGTTTTCATTTCTTCAAAACATTTCCTAGATGGGAAGGGGCTTTCCCTCTAAGAGGTTATGCCATCAGTGGCTGCTGGGGGAGACAGAATTATTATTGTCTTAGTGCCATAACCACTGGTGAATTACAGGTGCTCCAGGGGTCAGCTTAGCCTCTGTGAGTGGCCCCGAGGAAACCCAGTGGGTCACAAAACAAGCACAACAAGAGGGCCCGAAGGCAGGATGGTTGGTCAAGTGGGGGGATGGTGGGGATTAGGGTCAGAGACAGGGAGAGATGAATATGAGTCAAATATATTATAATATATAATATTATACAATTACAATTATATACATATATATGAGAGAGAGAGAGAGAGAATTGTTGAAGAATGAAGTAATTAAAGTTAACATTTCTTTCAAACTTGAGGCCTTAATACAAATTAGACTCTGATAACACTAATTGATTCACAGTTCACTTACTTTGCAGAGACACCAAACACTCTCCCTGAATGGCATAAAAAGCTCCCTCAGCTATCGGGTCATCGCCACTTGCCAAGATAATAAGTTAATTGGATTATGATACCAGTTCTGGGGTCTTGAAAACAGCAACAGATAGCAGTGTACCTAAATATACACATGTATTATTTGTACAAAGAGAAATTGTCTCCCTTAATTTTGATTCCCTTGCCATTTTTCTTATAACACCATGCTCATTCATAAACACATGGCTAAGAGTAGAGGATGCTGGGAAAGTTCATCAAAGGTCATTTCAGTGATCTGAGTATAGACAGACCTGGTCTGAAAATCAGACTGGCCAGATCAGCTCGTTTCTACTGCCAATTGACAGAGACACTTAGACAAATGATTTCCCTTCGTTCTTCGTTTCCTGACCTAGATAACATGATGATTGGAATATGGTGGTTATCAAGGTCTCAGAGAAAAATTGAGGTGAAAGTCAATATGAAAGACTATCGGCCTAGATGAGATGGGTAACATGGGCAGGAGTTGGGGCCTAACATAGCTATGTGGATTAGAAATACTCTGGGGGAGGACATTACCGTTTTAAACAGGGTCAGAGAAGAGGAAGGAGCTACAAAGGGAGCCATGTAGGTATATTGGTGAGGTGAGGGGGATTCCAAGTGAAAGAGGCCATAATGGCCAATAGCTTCAGAGGTACCAAGGAAGAAATACCATGTCAGCCAGGGTAGGGAGCTGGAGGAGAGACGGACAATTTCCTCTGAGCGGTAGAGACCAGGCAGGTGGCACCATCAGTGTGGTGGTTTGGAGCCCAGGAGCTGCAGTATCTGACAGGACCATTGCAGTCTGTCTGTTAGCAGAGGATGCTGGGAGATTGGTGGGTTATGAAGAGAGGAAGCAGAGACCTGTGGTAGGCTGCTGCCCCCGACCAAGCTAGAGGCAAGCGAGAGAATGAAGTGGCAGGATTGGCGATACATTTTCGAAAGTGGGGAATTCAAGGGATTTGTTAGTTGAGTCTGTCTGATATAGATTAAAGGGTTACATCACCAGGTGGTTCTGAGGTAAATGGAAAGATGAAGTCGCCATTAAAGAGTGAAGAAATGTGAAAAGAAAGCCAGTGAGCTTGACGAGCTCAGAGCACTGAGGAGATGCTGAGAATTTAGGTTTGAACATATTACCTTTGAGGTACATATTGGAGGGGATTACTATTTACTTGTTTTTGAGTCAGGGTCCCATGGTGCAGACCACACCGCCATGGAATTCACTGTGCAATTTCTGGGGCTTCTTTTTACCTCCTTAATTTTATCCCTAAATTAGGAAGTGAGATCATCAGAGTGAGGATCATGGGGACTGTGGAATGTTTCTTGTGTTCCAGCTGTCTGCCTACTGCAAGACAACAGCAGATTTCTCCCCTGACCATCCTCAGCTGTGACAGCCAGAAGGACCTCTAGAGAAGTCCCTGGATGAGATCTCACTGGTTTAAAGCAGGATAGAAGATGATAGAAGGTCCTCAGGCAGTCTCGTGGGGACCCTAACCATAAATCAAGCATGAGGTGCTGGGCTGCTGTGTCCTGTAAGGCTGAGCAGCTGTAGGCCCGGCCTGTGGAGGTGACTGAGACAAGAGTGGGCCCGGGAAGCTGCCTTAATAATTTATCATGCAACTTATACCAGGTTGAGGTACAAGGGAGCAGAGGTGGCAAGAACGCTAACCCTGGATCCCAAACTTCGCAGGACTCTGAGGCTGACTAGGGATGGGGTTCCAGAGGGGGTGGCATCACATCAGAGATGTCTGACCATGACTGCTCCCTCTCGGTGTGCAGGAAGGAAGTCTCAGATGGAAGAGGTGCAGGATGAGCTCTTCCAGAGGCTGACCATCGGGCGCAGCGCCGCGCAGAGGAAGTTCCACGTGCCACGGCAGAACGTTCCAGCGATCAATATCACGTATGACTCCTCGCCGGAAGAAGTAAAAACGTGGCTGCAGTCGAAGGGATTCAACCCTGTGTGAGTATCCGGTGTGGACGGAGTGCCTGCTTAGCCAGGTCACTTATGTGCCACTACCCGTGACTCTGAAAAGTTGTCAGAGCCCAAGTGACATGCTTTGTCCCATATTGAGGAAAGAGTGGCTAACTCTTCAAGGCAAAGAAGAGGAAGGTAGAATTGGGAGAGGAGAGTGCTTCATGCTACCCTGTCTTCTAGCTGGTAGTGTGTGTCCTTCACTAGTCTCTTGAACAGTGAGGACTGCTGGTGTTTTATTCTTTATCATCAGTGACACGGGGAAGAAGACAATGGTCTTAGCTAGTCCATACCTTGTAGGACAGGTAACAGAAGTCTTCTTGCTGAGGGATAGCGCGTCTGAAGGCTGAAATCAGAGAGCTCTTTGCTGCTTTGGTATCTCTGATCTAAAAGTCTGTAGATGTTTTGTATACACACAGATCCACAAATAATTTATGTTGGAGGTATCTTAATATAGAAACTCACTCCCTTGGCGTGACACTGACAATGAAGTGCAGCTGCTAGTCAGTTGCCATGTTACTAGAAAGCTGTCCGTTGCCGTGTTAGGGATAAGAAACCTAAGCCTGAGGGTGTTGATCATGAGAAGCCCAAGTGCATTCTTTAAGATGTTCACTGATCATTCTGTCTGAAAGGAGCCTTTGGGCCGTGGCCATGGACACCCTTTGACATCCCTTTGTCTCAGCACCATAGTGCTATTTAAGGATGTAGAGTGCACAATACTGGCCTGTGCCATAATCTCAGCACTTGGGAGTTGGGCGTGGAGGATTCTGTAGTTCAAAGTCAACCTTAACGTCATAGAGAGTTCTAAACCAGCCTGGGCTACATAAGACCCTGTCTCAGAAATGAAATAAAGTGAGCATTCAAAAAACAGGTAGATGATAGATAGATAGATAGATAGATAGATAGATAGATAGATAGATAGATAGATGATAGATAAATAATAACTTATAAATAAGTACATGATAAATAGATATAGATGATGGTAGATGAGAGATAATAGATAAATTATAAATAAATAGATGATAGATAAATAGATAAATATAGATGATGAAGATATATAGATGTTAGATATTAGATATAAATAAATAGATGTTAGAAAAATAGATATAGATGATGGTAGATAAATTATAAATAGATGATAAATAGATAAATGATAGATTTGATACATAGATGATAGATAGGTAGTTAGATGCTAGATAGATAATAAATTATAAATAGATAATAGAAAAATAGAGATGATGGTAGATAGAGTATAAATAAATAGATGATAAATAGATAAATGATAGATTTGATACATAGATGATAGATAGGTAGATAGATAGGGAGGCAGGGAGGGAGGGAGAGAGAGAGAGAAAGAGAGACAGACAGACAGACAGACAGACAGACAGACAGACAGAGCTGGAAAGATAGTTTAGTCATTAAAGCTAGACAGCAAGTGAAAACTTAGAGAAGGAGTGACCGAGGCAGCTTCTCTCTTGCTGAATTACAACACTCTGGTAATTTCCTTGTGCTCTGATTCTGATTGCAGGACTGTCAATAGCCTCGGGGTGTTGAACGGAGCCCAACTCTTCTCTCTCAACAAAGATGAACTGAGGTCTGTCTGCCCTGAAGGTGCCAGGGTCTTTAGCCAAATCACTGTCCAGAAAGCTGCTTTGGAGGTAAGACTTGTGGAATGGAGGAACTGGTGTTTGTGTGAGGAGAGAGTGAGGACTGGCCACTGGCAGCTCTGGAACCAGTGTCTGTGTCTATATATTGGCCAATTTCTCTCACCGAAGAGATGAATTAAAAACTTGGCACAGTTTTTCTGACTCTGACACTAAACACCATCAGTAACTATTTTCAAAAAGATTATCTTTTTGGGCAGCTAGAGCTTCATTTTTGAGCATTTAACAAAAGCACAATGTCCTTATTTCATTGCCTGAGATGGTATAATAACTTCAGTTTTGCTAAGAGAGAGTAAATTCATACCCAAGAGAGTAATGGTCTGAAAGGCCAGGGTTATATTTCTTTTTTATATTTATTTTGGAAATGACAGAGCAATAAATAAATAAAACCCTAGGTGTGGGGAACCTGAGAGATGGCCCACCTGCTAAGAACATTCTCAGCTTTTATAGAGAATCTACAAAAGATCATACAGAACCACCTGTAACCCCAGCTTTAGGAGTTGGGCACTATGTCAGGATATAGAGTGCCCTCCAAGGACAACTATGTTCATGTGCCCACATACATGTGCAACTACATAAAAACCAAGTGGCTGGGCATGGTAGTGGCAAATCTGTAGTCCAACACCCAAGAAGTGCAGGCAGAAAGTTTAGTTCAAGGCCAACCTCAGCTACACAGTGAGTTCCAGGACAGTCTGGGCTCCTGAGATCCTTTCTCTACCAAACCAAAGTCCTGGATGCATTTCCCAAGCTGAGTTATCCATCCACAAGATCATCAGGAGTACTGAAGAAAGTCATTAAGAATGTGTAACTGTGAGCTAGGGAGACAGCTTAGCAGCTAAGTGCATACACGAATGAGGGCCAGCGCCTCCAGCCCCTGAATCTATTTAACCATCTAAGCATCCCACAAATGTTTCTAACTACTACTCTGGGGGATCTGACACTTCCCCTGGGCTCTGAATATGCACAGGCAGGCCTATGAGTGAATGTATATATAGTATGCACACATACACTCATATGCTCTCGTGCAGATACATTCTCTCACAAACACATAAATAAATAAATAAATAAATAAATAAATAAATAAATAAATAAATAAATACATCTTAAAGAGAAAAATACACAACTGCAAGAAGAATTATTTAGTCCTAGTTGTCTGCATAGCAGCTAGAGAGGAGAGGAGCCTCTGTTTGGTTAGGAGTCTTCAAACTATTCTGTTCAGCGTTGGTTCTGTAAGAGTTGATAGTTCTGTGAAAATTATAGTGGGCCTCTAATAAAAGGATATGGGATCCAGCATGAAGCTGGTGGCTAATCATCCCTAGCAGGTATATATGTAAATTGAACAGTTAAATAACTCAGGATAAAATAGCTTTGTGTGTATAATCCCATAACCATTCTCCATCAAGAGAAATTCCATTACCCTGAGAACTCTTCCCTACAATGTTGATCTGGAAGGTTCCATGTTCCAGTCTGATGATGGCGTTCCATACGTAGAGTATGAATAAGAATTATGTCTTCCCTAAAATAGTTTTATTACCTTTATACTTTCTAGTCTTGTTAAGAATATATAAATTACTTCTCAAGGGCATGTTAGAACATTCTATATCCCTAAGTTGCTTCCGTCCGGGACATCCTGTTCTCACTTTTGCCGGTCCTTCCTACTTCCTGCTTCTGACTCCTCTGGGAGTTGACTGAGGTAAAAACCTGATGTCAGGTTTCCTTGTGGTTCTTAGCCTTGGGTCCAGTTCCTTGCTTAGTTCTCACTGTGCCAGATTGATCCCAGAACCTGTAGTGAGCAGAGAGACTAGACGAGGCTACCCAAGGATTGTCGCAAGAGCTGGAAGTGGGTGAGCTGGCGTGATCAGAGGCTCAGAGGGAGAGGAGTGCTGTGACGGACAGTTCTCGGGAAATGTGAAAAGATGGCTCAGGTCATAGAGCTCTTGTTTCATAATCATGAAGACCCAAGTTCAGATCCTGGCCACAGATCTGAAAAGTAGATACGGCTGCATAAGCTCTGGGGTTTGGGAGGTGGAGACAGGAGGATTCCTGGGTTGGCCTGGCTAACCTCAGGTTTAGTCTGAGCTTCCATCTCAAAAACTAAGGTGGAGCCAAGTGTAGATGTTGCACCCCTTTAATTCTAATGAAAAGGTCGAGGCAGAGGAATCTCAATGAGTTTCAGGGCAGCCTGGTCTACATGGAGAGCCCCAGGCAAGCCAGGGCCACATAGTGAAACCCTGTCTCAAAAAGGAAATAAAATAATAATGATGTGAAAGGTGGTTGAGAAGGCAGTAACATTGAGCTCTAAGCCTCCACATGCATGTGAACGATTACACATACATGTGTACCTGTGCATACATATGCGTATGTTTATGCAAAGTGTCCCTAGATAATTAACTCCTGTACATGTACTCTCTTCGTATTGGCAAGTCTAGAACATTCTGCATGCATTACTGCTCTGTCCTTACGTTAAATCCAAAGGCTCAGTCAGTGACAGTGAGCAACTTGTGTTAAGAGTTATTCAGCTGATGTGCTGCTGCAGCCTAGAGACTTCATGGACAGGTAGAGGAAGCTCCCACTTTCATGAAGAAGAAGTGGGGTGGTGGGGCGCACCGAGGACTGCACCTGAGCCCTTCCGTGACTGGACAACCAGTACACACAAGCCGGTGACCATGTTGTCTGTTCTGTGTTTGTTCTTCAGGACAGCAGTGGAAGCTCTGAGTTACAAGAAATCATGCGGAGACGGCAGGAGAAGATCAGCGCCGCTGCCAGCGACTCGGGAGTGGAGTCCTTTGATGAAGGCAGCAGCCACTGATTCCTCGAACTCCATTATTCTCGGCCTGGTTAATGAACAGTGTTGGAATGCTTTGTTTTAAGAAGCCTTGAAGGGAATGTCAAATCTATTGTCTTGGTACATGTAATTTATCGCCATAAAAGGAAACAGTATGTACCTGAGTAAGCAGACGACTTTCTGCTTTCTGTGCCCATTGTTCTGATTGAAACTGCGAAGTGGGTAGGTGAGATGGCTCAGCAAGTAAAGGCGCTTGCTGCCAAACCCAATGACCTGAGTCCCCGGGCCTGCATGGTAGAAGGAGAGAGCTGGCTTCTGCAAGTTGTCCTCTGAGCACCGCACATAAATAAATAAGTAACAAATGTCATTTTAAAAATCAGAAGTTTTAGACTGTTCTCAGCTTGGGAAATGTTTTCTCCACTTTCCCGAGGTGTACTCTCCATTGCTACATCAATTATCACAGCCTTGTTCGATGATCTAAGGACAATGGCAGATTTATTCATTGCGACAAGGAAGAGACACAGCTATTGATGAAAAAGGTCTCAGCTTTCGGTGACTGGGATGCCTGTGGTCCAGGGAGGAGGCTCACCGACCTCTGCTTACTTAGGGTCTGTCCTCTGACATACCCAATGAGAGTGTATTTACCTTTATTTAAAGTTCTTAATGCCAACGGTTTTTAAAAAAATCACATTTGAATGAACTGCACAATGTAGCCAGACCTTGAATGTGCGAATAGGAGACTATAATATGTTCCCAAGAAACTTTGTTACTCTCAGCTCTGTCGATTGCAAAATCTTACATAGATTATGCCTTGATTTAGTTTCTATTCTGCTTATTATGTAAATTCTAATTAAACATGAGAAAGCACAAGTCAAGAGTAAGACATTTGCACTCACAATCAAAGTAGCCCAGGTTGGTGTTTATTACAGTATTTTACTTAATGAAGGCCTCAGTTATAAATATTGGTATAAATAAGTAGTCAAAGGATATGGGACCATTTTACGTGTTTTATCTGTGTAACTGAGACACTTACTTTACCTGTACTTTAACCCCATGAAAGAGTCTAGATAGAGAGGAGATGTGTAGCTAACCTTCAGCAAATGTTATTTTTGGAAAGACAGGTTTTGTCATTAAACATAATGTTATTTCACATATATAAAGAAGATGTTATGTAAGAATGTTGTATATTTTAACATAAATCCATTTAGAGAGATTATCTAGATTCATTAATTTTTCATAGTGCCTTTTTCACAGTCAGCTGGAGAGAGTCTGCAATAAACAGTATTTGCTGTATATTAATAAATAGCTTCTATCTCATCAACACAAGAATGTGTGCTTGGTAGACTGAGCGCTTGGGTTGAACAGAATGAGGAAAGTCCCTTAGAAAGGAGGCTCCAGGGTGTGTCTGTGCAGACAGTGGCCTGGGATACTGCCCTGGAGTCCCCTGCTTTCCGCTTCCCCTGGTTTCTCATCCCTGCCTGCTACCGTCAGATCATACACCCTGTATGATTTTGTTACAATACAGTAACAAGGTGACAACCCACGCAGGCTGCATTTGATAGTGATAACTGCTCCAACTGAATATGTATCTGGACATCTGCAGTAACTGCAAGCAACTTCTCAGGGCCAAGTTTCCAGACAATGAAGGGCACAGCATCCTTTGCTTTCCATTTCTGTCTTCCTATCATCCTTAGCAGACGTGAGATGAGAAAGAGTTTGGATGTCTTATATTCTGTAAGCCCTTCCTTGAACAAAAAAGAAGGCTCTGAACAGCAAAATAAAATGGAAATGTTAAGGTCACCGGGTTGAAAAGTAGCATATCCAACAGAGAAAGAATTGGTATAATTTATATCTGTGTTATGATACAAAGGGGGCATGATTTATATATCTGTGTGTTATATAAAGGGAATGTATCAGAGATGCAGTAAACGCAGAACTCAATGAACTTGGGAATACAGGATGCTGAGAAGGGGTAAAAGTTAGAAGGTTGGGGTAGAGTCATGTCAGAGCTGCTGTCCAGGTGTCTGAGGCAGAGTCCTGTCAGAGCTGCTGTCCAGGTGTCTGAGGCAGAGTCCTGTCAGAGCTGGTATCCAGATGTCTGAGGCAGAGTCCTGTCAGAGCTGCTGTCCAGGTGTCTGAGGCAGAGTCCTGTCAGAGCTGCTGTCCAGGTGTCTGAGGCAGAGTCCTGTCAGAGCTGCTGTCCAGGTGTCTGTGGCAGAGTCCTGTCAGAGCTGCTATCCAGGTGTCTGAGGCAGAGTCCTGTCAGAGCTGCTGTCCAGATATCTGAAGCAAAGTCCTGTCAGAGCTGGTATCCAGATGTCTGAGTCAGAGTCCTGTCAGAGCTGCTGTCCAGGTGTCTGAGTCAGAGTCCTGTCAGAGCTGCTGTCCAGGTGTCTGAGTCAGAGTCCTGTCAGAGCTGCTGTCCAGGTGTCTGAGGAGTTTGGTCACTGGAAAGTTTGAAGAAAGAGCCCACAGAGCTGGCAAATGAACTTCTGAGAAAGCAGCGTGTAGTTCTGGTGGTGATCTGCGTCTAGAAACAGATGAAGTCATGAGTCAAAAGAAAGGTTCAAAGTATCCATGGGATGGGATAGTACACCTGCTTCCAGGAGGTCAGGAAAAGACACTGGGGATTGTAGCTGCTGCTGCTGCTGCTGCTGGCAGTCATATGGAACTTGTGCAGAATGGGAGGTAAAACAAGGTAAGGTCATCGTCACCTCCCCATCTGTGAACCTTCCTGTATCCTTGGAGAACACCTACCTGACCACCACACAGTAAAGGCCCAGACCCAAAGTTGAGACCAAAGGTGTAGATTGAAGAGCTATCCAGTTCCAGCTTCTGCCTACTTAGACTCTTGACTTTCCTTTCTGTATGCATTTGAAATGATGTACAAATAAAAAGCTTATGTATTTTTCCTTACACAGTACAATCATCCTTCCCTGTTATCTGAAAATAGGACAACAAATGTTTCTTATGAATTTCTAATTAAAATGGAAAAAGGAGAGCCCTGAAAGTCCATAGATGGGACAATAGGCAGATCCCACACTTCAGGAGAGGGACCAAAGGGTAGAGTTGTTTCATCTGTACTTGGAGGAGTGGAAAGAGCAGACATAGACTTTGGAGTGGAACTGTGATGAACAGGATTGGAAGGTGTAGGTACACCTGTCTTGGAGAGAGTGTCTTGAAGATGCGCTTCCAGACCATTGATACCAGAGGCAGAGAAGAATGAGGATGTTGGTTCTGAAAATGTAGACATAGAAACTGAAGTCACCAACTCCAAGTGGATCAAGGACCTCCATGTAAAACCAGACACACTGAAACTAATAGAAAAGAAACTGGGAAGACCTTTGAGGACATGGGCACAGGGGAAAAGTTCCTGAACAGAACACCCATAGCTTATGCTCTAAGATCAAGAATTGACAAATGGGACCTCATAAAATTACAAAGTTTCTGTAAGGCAAAGGACACTGTTAAAAGGACAAAATGGCAACCAACAAATTGGGAAAAGATCTTCACCAACTCTACATCCGATACAGGGCTAATATCCAATATATACAAAGAACTCAAGAAGTTAGACACCAGGGAACCAAATAACCCTTTTAAAAATGGGGTACAGATCTAAACAAAGAATTTTCACCTAAAGAAATTCAGATGGCTGAGAAGCACCTTAAGAAATGCTCAACATCATTAGTCATTAGGAAAATGCAAATCAAAACAACCCTGAGATTTCACCTCACACCAGTCAGAATGGCTAAGGTTAAAAACTCAGGAGACAGCAGGTGTTGGCGAGGATGTGGAGAAAGAGGAACACTCCTCCACTGCTGGTGGGATTGCAAGATGGTGCAACCACTATGGAAATCAGTCTGGTGGTTCCTCAGAAAACTGGACATGACACTTCCGGAGGACCCTGCTATACCTCTCCTGGGCATATACCCAGAGGATTCCCCGGCATGCAATAAAGACACATGCTCCATTATGTTCATAGCACCCTTATTTATAATAGCCAGAAGCTGGAAAGAACCCAGATGTCCCTCAATGGAGGAATAGATACAGAAAATGTGGTATATTTACACAATGGAATACTACTCAGCAGTTATAAACAATAAATTCATGAAATTTTTAGGCAAATGGTTGGAACTGGAAAATACCATCCTAAGTGATATAACCCAATCACAAAAGAATACACATGGAATGCAATCACTGATAAGTGGATATTAATTAGCCCAGAAACTCTGAATACCCAAGGCACAATTAGCATAACAAATGACTCCCATGAAAAAGTAAGGAGAGGGCCCTGATCCGGGAAAGGCTTGATCTAGCATTGTAGGGGAGTATAAGGACAGAGAAAAAGGAAGGAGGGGATTAGAGAATGGGTGGAGAGAAGAAGGCTTATGGGACATATGGGGAGGGGGGAACAGGGAAAGGGGAAATCATTTGGAATGTAAACAAAGAATATAGAAAAGAAAAAAAAAAAAGAAAAGAAAAAAAAGAAATTGGAGTCACCTACCACTCCTGGAACCAACCATCAGGGCTGCACTGAAGATATGTCCGCTGGTTTTCAACCACCTGATTTTGGTATGTGTCATGTGGTCATCTTGTCATTCACCGATGTGCTTAGAATTGTGGGCTGTAGTCATTATATCTGGGGAAATGTGAACAATTATTGTCCCTCCCCCTCCCCATCCCTATTGTCTCCCTCCTTGGTTATTCGTAGCTTCGTGTGTGTTGGGCCATTTGAAGTTTTCCCATGCACCTTTCTGGTCTGTAAATTGTAATTCCATGTTCCCCATGTGTTTAATGTCAGGCAGTTTCTGTTGCGTGCCTCTGGTCCTCACCCCTTCCCTGATGTGGCTTCTATTCTCCTGCTTTAGTTCATTTCCACTGTGTTTTCTCATGTGTTTATTATAGTCGTTATCTCTCAACATCCAAGTTAAACTTTTATCTTCAGTGTCTCCACTGAACTTGCTCAGTATGTCTTCAACTTTTCTAACCTTAGAAATACAGTCAAGACATGTGTCTTTAAAGAAGGTTTGGGGAATGTTGTAAAAGGGAAAGCAACAGTCCTTTGCACCTGACCCAGAGGACAATCACATGGGTAGCGTCTTCTCATTAGTTCATCAGAGTACTGCTCATTAGTTCATCAGAGCACTGCTCATAAGACTATCAGAGCACTGTTCATTAGTCTATCAGAGTACTGGAGGCTTGCAATGTCATGTGACAGCTTAGATAGAAAGTAAAAAATGACTTTTTTTACAACAATACCAACAATACCAACAAAATTCAGAGGATGTTCTCTGAAAACGGTCAATAAAATGGACAGGCTCCTAAGGATTTTCTAAGACAAATGTATGAAGAAAGAAATCTGCAGATTTCTGAAGTTAAATATCAAGGAGCTTAGAATTGATAACTAAAAGTATTCCCCCAAAGAAATTCCTTAAAAATGATGGCTCCACTGGGATATTTTATTGAACACTTGACAAACAGATACAAATCCTAAAACTCTTCAAAACCCTGAAGAAGGAAGATGGCTTGCTTGGTTGTATGAGGCCACTGCTGTCCTCACCTAAGCTGGCCAGAGATACTGCAAGGGAAAAAGTCAATGCTCCTTAGGAATGTATTTGTAAAACTCTGTTTTTGTTTTTGTTTTTTAAAATTCGTGAGTATGTATCCCTTTTTTATTTTCATCTTGAGACAAGTTCCTAGCCAAGCGCCCGGGCTAGCCATGAACTCCGTATGTTGTTGGAATAGACCTTGACTCTGGGAGCTGCTGGCCTCAGTCTCCCGGTTAGCTGCTGCACCAGGCCTGGCTCAGATATCATTTTTCGTATGTGAATGTGTGCAGAGCCTAATGATCTCCTCTGCTGTGTTTGCTATTGGTAGTGTCTAGAGAAAGCTTGTTTTTACAGACCCCAGAGCTCAGTTATAGCGAGGCTCCCCTTTGCCCACCATTCTTTTCCTTCTGTCTTGATTCCCATGCTCATTGTCTTCATCCTTGCAGTCTAGTTGCACATCACTGCCCCCTGAGAGTTGAGGGCAGGAGACAAGCCAGACCCAGAGGCTCTGTCACGGGATGTCTCTATCATCGGGGAGAGGGGCATGCTTAGCCAAAGGAAGAACAGAGCACCTTCCGATACTGAGATGTTGGTGTTTGTCTCAGCGGGTTTGTGAATGATTTACAACATGAAAAAGCTACCAAAATCCTGATAAACAGTTACCAAGACCTACACAATTAGAAAATTACTAGGAACTACACATTGCCTAATTGGAAGGTGTTGTGGCCACCAATTGCACAGAGAGTATTTGAATCTTGAGCCTGGACTTCTGGATTCATTGAGATGCTTTAGACGTCCAATGTGCTATCTGTCCATTGGACAGCAGAGTTGGCAACTTCCATTGAGATACATCCTGAAGAGACTAAGGCATAGAACCTTTAGATCGCAGCTGGGAGTAGATGAACCAGTGGTCCAGGACTCCCACCAGGCCCAGAGGACCCTGCTCTAGGCTGATGTTAAGGGTCCCTAGCTTCATATGTAGTTCTTCTAGGCACCAGGGTCAACTGTGCTACTTTCTGAGTTGACTGTATAACAAATCCCCGAAGCCATATTTTCTCTTATATATGGGTATATAAGTTATTATAGATAGTTAGGTAGGCGGGTAGGTAGATAGACAGAGAGATGTGCGCGCACACACACACACACACACACACACACCACAATGCATTACCTCAAAAATGAACTAGAGGGTCTTATAATCAATAAAACAAAAAACCAAAAACTCATTCTCTTCTTTCTCCTCCTCCTCTCTTCTCCCCTTTCCCTTCCCTTTTCCCCTTTCCCTCCATATGTTTGTGTCTCTCTGTCTCTCCCTCCCCCCTTTCTCACATGAGCACACACACACACACACACACACACACACACACACACAAATTGAAAACTCAAGGATCTTTGAGTTTTTCACCTCTCGCTGTTCCTCACTCTGAGCTGGTATCACAAACTATGTGCTTCTGTCCTGCTATTTATTCTTACTAAACAATGTGTATTTTGCTGAGTATCTTACCACATATTCCCATTTTATAAATGAACAAATTAAAACTCCAATAAGCTAAATAGCTTATTTAAAAGAAATACTTAGTAAGAAGAACAATTAAATTTGGACTTAGTCCCTTGGTTGCCTATTTAGCTGCAGATTTTTTTGTTTTGTTTTGTTTTTTGTCTGAAGTCAAAGGTTAGTATATAAAAAGGTGTTAGCAGAAAATGTCCTTTATTGGGGAGGGACATTTTGGTATTAGCCTTGGCACTCATTACCTGCCCTGGCTGACCTTGAATTCATGATGGTCCTCCTTACCCAACCTCACAAGTTCTGAGGTTAGAAGCATGTGCCACCATACCTACTGAAAAATATACTATCAAATGAAATTTCATGTCTTAACTTGAAATCTGCGCCTCTGTTGGATGCTGTCGGGGAAGGCTTGGGGCCTCATTTAAAAATCTGTGGCAACATAGTTTCTCTCCTCAGCATTTCCTCACAGTTGAATTTACAAGTAGAGTTTGTTCGTTGTTTCTTGAAATAGTAACTATTTTTTGTCATTAATATAACAAAAATACCAGACCATAGCAACTCAGTTGGAAGGAGACCGGCAACCTTAGGTTCACACATTTGAACGCTTGCTCTCAGCTAGTGACACATTTGGGGCGGGGGCTATAGGCATGGCCTTGCTGTAGGAAATGCATGGGGGAGATGCGGGGAAGGGCGGTAGCTCTTAGAGGGTTTAGAGCCTCCCCCTACTTCCTACTCCCTCTTTCTTGTTTGTGGTTGAAGATATAATTTCTACGTTCCTCTTCCTGACACCTGCTGTCTTGCTTCCTCTGCCGTTAGGAACTTCCTAAAATAAACTATCTTCTTTAGTTGCCTTGGTCATGGTATTTTTATTAAAGCAATGGAAAAGTTAACTATTTATAACTTAAGGAAGGACAGGTTTTGTTTGGGCTCTCAGTTTGAAGAGACACAATCCTTCCTGGTCGGGGTGACATGGCGGCAGGAGCGGCAGACAGCTGGAAACATTGTGTCCCCAAGTGAGAAAACAGATGAATGCAGGTGTTAGGCCTCCTCCTCCCCTCCCCCACCCCTTCTCCCCTTTGTATTCATCCAGGACTCTGGCTAATGAGAGGACACTATCAACTTACACAGTGGCTCTTCTCTTCAACACCCTCAAAGACACAACCAGAGCTGTGTCTCCTTGGTGACTCTAAGTGTGATCAGGTTGACAATGGTGGTTGATGAAGACATTAGGCATGAGTGAGACCAGGAAAGCCAGTCCTGAGCCTTAGCCACCCTGTTATCTCTTCAGAGAACGTCAGCTATCTGATAACCCTCCTTCTTTAAAGTATGCCTCATATAACATGCCAGCAACCAGGACGAACCTTAGCTAACCCGTTCCATCTTTTTTATTAAAGCAATGGAAAAGTTAACTATTTATAACTTAAGGAAGGACAGGTTTTGTTTGGGCTTTCAAACAAAATGACAGAACAGAATGCAGGTGTTAGGCCTCCTCCTAACAGAACAGAAATGGAACAGAAATGCATTTGCTGCGAGAGACTGAGGCTGTTTATCCGGTAAACTCAGTTGGAGGGTCCTGCCCAGCTCCTAGGAGGCCGGTGGTGAGAAGGCTTATTAAGCTTGCATGAATGGAGTGAACAGAGCTCCCGACCTGAGGCTCGCTCGCTCGCTCGGGCAATTGCTGTGGCTGTTTCCTGGCTCACAAAGCTCAGCCTGTGCAAAGTGAGAAGCTGCCGGTTATGAATAATCCAGTGCCCTGCAGTCAATACACGAGAGCGGGGTGTACAACGGGCGAATGTCAGGAGGACGTGTCCTGCCTCATCTTCAAGAGCAATCTACCACAGGGTAGGATTCGAATGTTTAGATAGCTCATTAATCTTGTAACCATTAAAAACTAATAATAATAAAGCACGGGGAAGTGACTATTGCTGTTTTATGCTCGGATGGTGGAACATGGCCTTACAGAACACGAATGAAGACAGCTTGTTCAAATCGCTGTGCGTCCAACTTCTCTGAGCATTTGCTCATCTGATCTCAATTTAGGAGGTATTGCGTAGACAAGACCTTTGTCTTCTGACGTCGTCCACACCAAGCCCAGCAGAGGTTAGCTGTGTGTGTGTGTGGGGGGGGGGCAGATCTAATTGACGGGAATGCTCACAGTAAATGTGCCTGTGAGGAACTGAATACAACAAGCAGTTGGGGTGGGGCAGGGGGCACTTTCATCTTGTAGATGTCATCTTGCCAGAAGTCTCAGTGCGTCCAGAGATAGAGTCACAGATTTGGAGAGTCACCAAAAACGTGCTCAGTCCTGTCAGACTCTTGTCTCATGCTCTCTACAATCAATCCTCTGTTCTACCACAGCCCCTGAAAGGAGATATGCTACTTTTGTATGTGAGAGAACACTCGCGCTCTGACAGAGCAGGTGACTCTGCAGACCGAGCTGTTCAGTTATTCAGCTCTGCACCCACAAACGGTCAGGCACCATGCCAAGGGCTTTCCATTTAATCCTCTACACAAGGCTGTGGAGGAAGCCTTTAGTATTCCTGTTACCAAACAAGGAAACTGGTTCATAGAAGGATTAAGTGACATTCACAAATGGGGCCTGATTACCCCAAGCCTCTACACTTAACTTGACCCAGGCATGTTTACACAGTAGGGTTGCACAAATTGCCCTCCTCTTCTTAGAAGCAGGGAGCTTTGTTGGCTAGTTAGTTTTGATTCATTTATTTATTGTTTTGAGACAAGGCCTCACAGAGCTCAGTCTGGGCTTGAGCTTGCTGTACACTTCTGACCTACCTGTTTCTACTTCCTGAGTGCTAGGATTACAGGCATATGTCAGCACATCCAGATTATCTGGGGATCAAAACCAGGGCTTCATACATACATAAGGACGTAAGTACTTTAGCATCTCGGCTAAGTCCTCAGTCAACAATGAACTTTGAAAAAGAATGTTGGGGTTGGCATGGCAAATCCACACAAGTTGTTTGCACAACTACAGTGTAAATCAGGCCCCAGTGTTGCTTTGTAGAAAACCTCTCCCACAGGGGTTGCTTGGACTGGATACACCGAATGCATGTTGGACAGCATGTGCTAGTAGAAAGTTGAAGTTGGAAGCCAAGCCTGGGTAAACACATGTCTATAATTAATATTCCAAAGCCAATGACCATGAGGGATATTGCCCTGGAGAAACAAAGCCCCGTCTATTGGGTATTGGGTGTTGTTTGTTTGTTTTTAAACCAATCTATTAAAGAAGTTCTGGACAGCTCTTGGAAGCTGTGGGATATCACCTTAAATTGAAATCATGTGACTAATAGATCCTAAATTAATCCAGGAATTGTTTTTAGATGCCTGTGATTCTTTAAAATCTCTGTGTGGTGGGCTGAACATGTCACATCCCAAGTTCATACACTGAACTCCACCCACAGTGTTATGATTAGGAGTTGGGGCTTTGGGAAGTAATGATGTCACGAGAGCCTTTATTACTGGGATTACTGCCACTATTAAACAGCCCCAGACAGCAGTCACTGTCCCTGTCATATGAAGGCAAAGCATGAAGCCGGTGGCTGGTGCTCATGAGATCTGGCCAGATGTCCAGCAAGCAGTCTCTGAGAAATGGAGCCCTGTAGTTTATCACCTGCTCAGCCTAGGCTACCTTGTTATAGAACCCTGTGATGTGTGATGTTCTGTTACCCAACACCTCTATCACTATATTGAAGAGTCACTGCATCTGCAATGTTCTATGATGCTATACTGTGTTACGCTGCTGACCACTCATGTGTTGCTTTCTAGAATCCCTGGTTAAAGGCAATAGATTATAATATGATTGGAGAGACCAAGAAGCCTTCCAAAGACCACTAATTTTTGTTATTTGTTTCTTAAGATGATATGCTTTTTATTTCTATTTTTCATTTAGAATATCTTTAGAAATGTCATACATTGTGTTTTAGTCATATTCCACTTCCCCCCCAACTCCTCATAGATTTCCACTCTAAATCCATATCCACCAACTCTGAGTCCTCTTTTGTAAATTTACTCTTAATTTTGTGCCTGTATATGTGGGTATGTGCACATGAGTGCAATGCCAGCAGAGGCCAGAAGAGGGCGTCAGATATCCGGGAGCTGGGGTGATAGGTGCTTGTTAGCTATATGATATGGGTGCTAAAAAACTGAACTGATGTCCTCAGGAAGAGCATCCAATACTCTTACCCAATGAGCCATCTTGCCTTCCATACTTTGTACAGTGACCAAGGCAACAGGTACAACTCCTACTTTTGAGAGCACTCAGGACTCTCTGAGTGTTCTTAGGACTGAAGAAAAGATTTGTGTCCTCCGGCTTTGAGCTCCTATCCCAGGCTGGACTCGCTTACCATGGAAGTTGCTATACAACCTACTGGGTTGCTGCATCTTGCCTGACATATTCCACCAGGGAAAGCAGGAGAGAAAATAAGGGGCAGCTTCCTCTGCTGGGGCTTCCACTGATGTAGAACCAATGTGACCTATAGTAACCCAGGAATCTGAACCACAGACAGCAACAGCCCTATGTGCATTGGACTTTGTGAGAAGAGTTGGAACACAGTAACAGCAGCACCAAAACTAAGACAGATATAACCTGGAGGAACGTGACGTCTAAGAGAAATGTCTGTTTCTACAATAAAGTTTATCTCTTAAAGATAAACTTTGAATCTGTGGCCGTTCCCTCCAGCCTTGGTTTGGATTGTGGGTTAACTTTAGATGACTGTTTCACCTTGAATCTTTCTTTTGAGAATTTTACCAGTTAAATATTATTGTCCTGAAAAATATGCCATTAGCTGATGTCATGCAAATGAGGGGCAGGTTGAGTTCTGAGCAGGATAAGAGACTCTCAGTGATCACACACATGGTTGGAAACACCTCGTTGATGACTGAGAGGCAAGCAGGTGCTCTTTGTCCATGTTGTGACTCAGAAGGCTTCTTGCCATTGGTCAGAGCCAGTCATGTGGCCCCACCTGCACTGCAGAAGGGCCATTTCGTACCTGCAGTTATAGTAAAGGCATCAGATGCTAACAGAGTGTCTCGTAATGCAGAGCCATCTGAGGAAACCTGGGAAGATGCATTCACTCCAGACTAACATGAAGAGGTTCAGAGGCAGAGTGGGCCTGGCCATTCACTTGAGCCTTTATGTCTAGGGTGCTGTGGGTAGCATCTGGATATTTACTAAGCACAGAGGTGGCGTGTATCAAGCAGTGGCTGACCATGACTCTGCACTCTTTTTAAGACTTGAATGTGTGAGTGTGGGTTTTATTTTTCTGACTTTTCTAGGAACAAAACAAACCCACTTCTCCCCTGTGACCCACACTGTGTGCATTTCTATCCTGTCCATAGTAACACACACACACACACACACACACACACACACACACACACACGAGTCCCTTATTTTCTCTCCTGCTTTCCCTAGTAGAGTGTACACACCTTAGAGGTGGGGCCTTGCAGCATCTGTCTTCTGAACTGCAGCCCTTTCCACAGTACCCGGCAGGAGACTGGCCATAAGTAAAGGCCATGGTGGCTTGAATGAGGAATGTCCGTCATAGGCTCATGTGTTTAAAATTTGGTCCCCAGTTGCTGCTGGGGCTGTTTAGGGATGTGAGGGAACCTTTGGGAGGTGGAACCTGTTGGAGGCCCATCGGTCGGGATAGGCTTTGAGGCTTTTAGCCTACCGCACTTATGCTCTCTCTCTCTCTCTCTCTCTCTCTCTCTCTCTCTCTCTCTCTCTCTCTCTCTCTCTCTCTCTCTCTCTCTCTCTCTCTCTCCTTCCTGTGTAGGGATGAAGTATTATCATTCACTTCCTAACTCCCAGGCCTTGCCTTCCCTACTGTGCTGGACTCTGTCCCTCCGGAAAATTAAGTTAAACGCGTGCCTTTTTCTTCCAGTTACTACTAGACAGACTTTGCTCAAAATACAGCAGGGACTCTAAGGACTAAGCACAGAGGACTAGGAGGATGGAGGTCCCAGAGAAGCACACAGGGATATGTGCAGAGTGTGGAAGGGGACAGGACAACGCCTCACATATCGATTCAGGCCTTAAGTAGGAGCAGCCATCATGCCACGCACATAACTGGAGTGGGGCACACATCACCGAATCAGGCACACAGGGCCTTGCTCCCAGGAACTACACAGTCTAGCAGGGAGGCTCTGGCGTTGTACCACAGCCACAGAGAATGAAGCTACAACAGATAGCTATAGTTTTTCTCATTGAAAGCTTGTCCTCTGTATCATTGCCCGGGGATGAGACTGGTCATTCTGTCCTGTTCAAGTTTATCAGTGATCCGTGCGAATGAGAAGCAGAGTGGGGTGGTGGGAAAATGGCTTTGAGGCTGGACAGAGCTGGATCAGAATCTTAATTTTGTCTCTTCATAATTCAGTATATGTGGGGCAAACCCCATGAATCCCATAACCCAATGAATCTCATAGCAGGAGTGGGGCCCACTCCCTAACTCTACCTGTTCTGGGACACATAACCACGACACCCCCTTGAGAGGACCATGACAATCAGTCACACAGGGAAAATACATGAAGTCGATGGTCCCCATGCAAACAGAGTAACATTAGCATCTCAAACTGAGCCAATGGGCAGAATCTCTCCCTGGATCCAACCGACTCCTCAGTGTTTATAAAGTCCTTATCCACATGGAGTAAAGTGCACAGGTCATTTCACCGAGGCTTGTCTGAGAGTGGCTGTTTCGCTGAGCTGTAATGTTCCCCGTTGGGGAGCAGCTCTCTCTCCTGAAAGACTCATCGATGAATCTAGGACCCACCTGGTAGACTGGGCTCATGTCCTTGCCACCCCTGCCACTGTCAACCCTGCCAGTGCTGCCCCTGGTCACCCGCTGCTGCCCACCGCTGCCACCACCCCTGCTGCTGGCATTGGCACTGCCACAGTAACAGGTGAGACCTGGGACTACCTGCCCTGTGTGGGCTTCTCTTCTGAGAGCTGTAACACTCTGGCCATTTCCAGCAGGACCAGAGCCCCTCAGAACCTTAGATGACAAGAGTGTACTGTTTATAAGTTTATTGATACTGTCCCTTGACCTAATCAATTCTCACCTTCAGCCTGTGGTAAGTAGAAATTCTAGCTCCATAATGCTATTTTGAAGTTAATAAACTATGATACAAAGGCCTTAACACACAAGAAAGAATCTGTCATTGTCCTGAGGGACAGGTGTAAATCCATCCTGCCTGAGGGGATGCTGTCCTGTATTCAAAGCATCTGTGGGAAGCTGCACGTACCTTGCACCTCCCCAGATACCAGGTAAGGACTGAGATTTAGGCAGAAGAAAACATTGGAGAAACATAAGTGTTTGCTCAGACCTCCCAATTAAAATTAGAGATTTTACATCTAGCTTTAAGATCCAGCAATTGCTTCTTTGCACTTAAGGTAGCGATTAACAAATCTTTTATTGATTGAACATTTGATCCAATGACATGGGTCACTGGATTAAAGATGAGTGCCACGCTTAGCTCTGAGAATTGGCTTATAAGAGAGACATTGACAAGCTATCATGAGATGAGCCTCTCACTGACTCTAAAACCAAAGTGTCTCCTCTTCGGCACAGCCAGCAGTCAGAAAGGTTACAACTGGAATTTCCTTCTTAGATGTCCAAAAGAAGCCTCTGAAAACCAGGGGTGAGTGTCTGCAATTCTCCGTGTTTTGTTGGATGCTCCATAAACCAGTTGGCTAAAGTGCATATCATATTTGGTCCTGGGCAGGGTTCCTGACTCTGTGCCCTGTGCCAGGCACCAGGCTGGAGATCTGGGAGCTGGGAACTAGGCCAGCTATTTGAAGCACATTGCATCAGACATTCCCCAGGGTGTAAAGGAAGGCCTCCTTGCTAGAAAGCAGGGGGAATTCTGCCCTCAGAGATTGGACTCAGTAATTTTAACTCCCTGGCTAAAGGCCAATCCTCTAGCTAGCAGCTATCATGTAGCTTGTAGAAAATCTAGACACAAAGCCTCCAGTTCTGGCTTTTCAAGCGGCCACTACAGCCTCTTCTGGAAGATATTTTTGCCCTTTGAGGGTCAACTTTAAGAATGGAGTGGCATTATAAAATCGGACATTAAAAATGTCTTAGTGGATTTCCTCACTCACAAGATATGTAGACGTTTAGGGGGACTTTGGTGTTGTTGTTGCTGTTGTTCTTGTTTTTTTCCAGTGAGAAAAATGAAGATTCTACATTAAAGAGCTATCCAAAAATAAAATAAAAATAAGCTCAAACTCTCACTTTCTTTTTGTGTAAAATATAATCTTACAGTTTCCAGGGATGGATAGATAGGTTAATGTTAATTATTACATTTGTAACTCAGTCTCTAGTAGTAGTTTGTGAACTAGCTTTGTAACTTATCTTTTTCAGCTCCAAAGTTCTGTCCCACAGGCCCTCATGGACAAATCATTCCACAGTCCTTAGCTGTCTCTGTATGTTGTACAGGTTATTGTGAACTGTGATCACAAGTCTGTGTGTTGATTCAATACAACATCCTCTGCTCAAACTTAACTAAAAATACTGACGAGTCCCTGTGGACCTCAATTTTGAGTGATAACTGTGGGATCCAGGGTAGAAGCAGCTGCTTGGGGTGACCTTAGTGCTCACCAGCGAACGAAGCAAAGCGTTTGCGGGCGGTTTATCCCTTTTTATAATCTGCTTAGCATTCTACAGTGTGTTAACTGAAACACAACAAATTCATTGGTAGAAGGAAAGACTGAATCTTTTGCTAGCTGAACATCCTAAAGTCTGTAACTCGAGGGTCAGCAGAGAACAGAGTGACAATAGCCAAGACTGAAAAAATGATCTGGAAGCTGTCTCTGTGTGACCTCCCTGTAAGCTCGACTCTGGGTCTGCAATGCAGCCCTGGTCTCCTCCTGTCTTCTTTTAGGAAAGCTGACCCCGGGCCAACAGATCCCCGCCTGTGAAGGGGTGCTCAGGGAGAACGTGAGAGATCAACAACTTCCCACCAGGTCTTCCGTGGTCACACAAACCCACCGCTGACCTGCCTATGTGTAAGGTCCTAAGAATGTTACTCATATGTTTGTGACCTTTTCGAAAAATCCTGCTTGTTTCAGAGACTGGCACGGTGCGTATTAAGATGTCCAGGAGGGAGTCTGATAGAATGGGAAGGGGGGGCAGCAGGAAGGAGCTGGGCAGGAGACCTAAGTAGGTGAGAAAGCCAGGCATTCCTCACGGCGTCCCAGATGTCAGCCTGCAGGTTACGGACACATCCTGCCATGCTCCTACCAGGCAAAGAGGCCTGATCTTTCAGGACCTCGCCAAGGTCTGCTGTGTCCAGGACTCTACGCCGTGAGAGTCAACGGGGTGTGAGCGGTTCATTTGGTGTGCTTAACTGCTATGAAGGTCACTGATAAAACACTATACCGATCTTATGTACAGTTTCAAGATGACTGGGAGAGAGAGCTCAGCTGTTACGAGCATGCACTGCTCTTACGGAGGACCTGACACCCGTGTCAGATGACCCATGCCTATCACTCCAGTGCCTGTGACTCCAGGGATCTGATACCACCTTCTGAACTCCACCGGGAATCGCGCTCACACATGCATATACTGACACACAGACTCATACATAATTACAAATAAAATAAATCCTGAGAAAAATAGATAAGATAGTTGGGACTGGAGGGAAACTTGGGATAGAGGACAAATATCAGGCTCACGAGTGGGCTCGCAACAACCACACTCCTACATGGAAGCTGCCAAATGTATCGCTTTCAACTCAAATGTTGACCTGAGGATGTCCAGACCAATGGTTCTCACCCTTCCCAACCTTTTAATACAGTTTATGTTGTGGCGACCCCTCCCCCATCCATAAACCTCTTTTCTTGATACTTCATAACTATAATTTTGCTACTGTTATGAATTGTAATGTAAATATTTGATGTGTAGTGTATATGATATGAAGCTCCTATGAAAAGATCTTTAAAACCCCTGAGGGAGTCGCGACGCACAGGCTGAGAGCTACTGGTCTAGACTATCACCTCCTCTGATCTTAGAAAGTAGCACAACATAACAGATTTCCCGAGACAGCATTGATGTTCATTTCGACAACTTTCATGGTCACAACACACAATCATGTCCTTTAATCATACAAAATCCAAAGAATATAATGCCACTAGCTACACAGGTTAAAATGAGTCTGACAACAGAAATGCAAAGAAGACCCAGAGAATCTCCTGTAGGAATCCATAGAGACACTCAACAGTATTCTTAGGGATGGTGTCCAATAACTGTCCTAGCATGCTGAGTTTGTTGTCTTGACAGCTGAATTCCCAGATCATCCTCTGGGTGGGGAAAGAAAGTGCATTTTTACAGCCTATAGCTCTTGGAGAAACGTTTTTTTTGTATACACAGGTGGACAGAAAAATAAACATGAAGGCTAGGCACCAAGATTTCTCAGAGTTCAGAGTCAGACTCAAAACTATTGAATCAGCTCTGGCTGTTTGAAACGGACCGCGACATTAGTTCAAAAAAGCCATGGAAGAAACTCCCAACTGTCAACAAGGAAGAAACCCACTATAAGTCAGACACGTAATGTTTTTCCTACTCTACTTTGAAACACAGGTTTTCATATTTGAAATAGGAAAAGATAAGCTGGCTGACGTGTGAGTAGAACTGCTCTCTTCCCCATCTGCCCGCCTGCCCCTGACCACTAGCTTCAAGGATGGCGCGAGGGGCGAACGCGCTCATTTTCTTTGAAGGAGGTTCATCTCCACATCTTCCGGTGTAGCCATGCCTTTTCAGTGATGAAATAAAACTCCATGATGACGTTGGTTCTTTCCAAGGCTGTGGCACTGATCGATGGTGTGGGAAGATAACAATTCAACCTTCTGAATTGTGAATGTAAAAAAAAAATCACAATTATACAGAAATTATTGCACTTAAAAAAAAAAATCAACCCAGTCCGAGCAGCAGAGAGCCAATGGAACCATCAGGAAGAATTGCACTTCCTGCCCTTAGAGGAGTATCTTGACCTTTCTGGAATCCTAGTGAATTTGGTCCATCAAACATCTAGAAGTGAAAAGACTCCAAACGATACTGTAGGCTCCTTAAGGCTAAGTCTTCTCGGTTCTAGGAAGTAAATCCCCTCCTTGTCCACATACTGCACAGCAGGGACTTGGTTTAGCAAAGTGACTAAAAGCCCCTATAAAAACTCTGGAAGCAAGGAGGATGCGGAGATATCATGTCCTCACCTGTGCACGAGAGAGACATAGTTAGCGTCCTGGTGTGTTAACCATCTCCTCTCCCCTCTGGCTCCTCCTATACTCAGCCTCACAGCTCTTGGGGGCTTGAATTCATCTCTTTTTGGGGACTCGTCCTTTCCATGGCTCTGAATACTTTCTCTCTACTTATACATTTGTCTCTTATCTTTCCTCCTGCTGCATCCTTCCAGCTGGCCGTGGTGCTCTGGCCTTTTTGTAATAGGTACCGAGGTACCAGGATGATGCTGTCCTGCCACAGTTACAGAGCATGTGCTTCCTATCTGTCTGTCTTTCTCCCATGATGTCTCCCACTCATCAATGGCTTCCAGATCCTTCCATAGTCAGAAATCCTACTCTGCACTGAGGTAAATACTGAGGCTACATGTTACTTCAGCCAAGATCTCTCAGACCTCCAAGTCAGATCTTGTAGTCACAGTGTGAGTGCAAACCACTGGACAGGTCACTCTGTTTCCCTGACCCTCCCAGATAGCTGCTCGCATGATAAGTGAAATTCAGGAATTCTCAGATTCCATAATCATGAGGCTCTGTGGTCAATATTGTTTTTCTTTTTGGGAGTCTCCATTCCAATTCAAACTCTTTTGGGGGGTCCTGACTCCAGGTTATAACTCTTGAAATCAACACAACATTTGCACAGATGTCTAGGTAGAGGTGGAAGGGCTGTGTTTCTAAGCAACAGATAGAAATCCAGTATCAGAATGATGAAAGGTTCTGGGTAGAGGGGAAAACACCCATGAGCTTTAGCTGCTTCCTCTGTGCTATGATCCACAGAGGGCAATGAAACCTCAAGCCAACATAATATACTATGGCCACCTCGGTGTGCCTCAGACTTGGGTAGAAAAGGGGACATGAAGTGAGAGTCTACACAAGTCCGCTCATGCTAAGACCTATTATACTCACCGCTCCAGATTCTGAACTAGGACTTGCTGACGTTCTCATAGATGACGTCACTGATGCAGAACTGTTGCTTCTTCCTCAGCCACATGAGCTGCACACACTGATGGATAAAAATGTACTGCTCCTAGGACAGAGCACAGACAGGCCTCAGAGTGAAGCACGCGTGGAAGAGGAAGAATCTACTAACCGGCGCGATGGTCAGATCCAATGCAAAAGGAAACCACCTTCATGTCTTCACAGTGGCAATTGTCCAGTGTTAAAATCCAAGGGATTGAGCTTTAAAGGTATTTTTTATTAGTGAAAACTCTTAGAACATCATTCCTTAGAACTCTTATAACAATATATTCCTTATCTGTGTGTGCACGAGTGTGTGCACATGCCTGTGTACATGCCCATATGTGTGTACGATATGGATATGTGAGTAGAGGCCAGAGGTCAGAATCAAATAGCTTCTTCTGTCATTCTCTCCCTGATATTTTTGCGGCACAGGCTCCCTCACTGAAGATGGCACTTGCAGATTTGGCAAGACCATCTATCTGGTCGGCAACCTGCAAGGCTCCTTGTCTCTCCCCCTTCTGGTACTAGGAATATAGCCCAGTGCTCAGATACCTGGCTTTTAATGTGAGTGCTAGGGCCCCAAACGGAGGTCATTGAGCCTGTGCAGCAAGTCCTTTACCCACTGGGCCATCGCCTCCGATGACCCATACAGCAGAGTATCTTGAATATTCTTTCTCTAGCTCTATTAAAATATCACGAATAATGTCTGGATATAAAGTGTAAGATGTGACGATCTGCTACTCACTGAGAGAGGATAATTAGTCACCTCAGTGAACACGTGTCCCCCACCTGGTCGCTGTTCTCCTTTCAGGTGACGACAATAACCTTAAGGAACTACTCTCTGAGGGAATTTCAGGTCTTCGGTCCCCAGCTTTCTAAGATGAAGTTGCTGTGAAGTATAGATCATCACTTCACAGTCCTGAAGGCAGCGGGGATATGCAACTTGGTGAATTTTGAAAACTAAAAACTTCCCACCTCATCCTACATTGACATGAACTCCCAAAATATAAATTAAATAACAAAAACATGGGAAGGAAAAGATGGGTTAATTCATTTCTGATTATAAAAGAAAAGGAGATCCTGAAATTGTAAGCAGTATTAAAAATACAAGTCAAAATGTCAAATTGCTCTATGTAAAAAATGGTAAAAAGGAGGAGGACACTGGGAGAGAGATGCTTCGACAGTTGCCCCACAGTGCTAGGCTTTTGTTGAAAGGTTTCATAAGCCAGGAACACCTACAATTAGACAAATAAACAACCACTATACAAATCACTCCTGGGAGACAGAAAGTGTCTTCCATTCCTAATTTGTAACAGCTTATAGTTGTTAAGTGATTTTTGAAGCAAATACAGGGGATTTTAAAATATATGCAAATTGTGGCCAAGTAGTTTGGTGGGGGTGGCACACACCAGTCACCTCAGCAGTAGGGGAGGGAGGCTGAGGCAGAGGAACCAGAGATGACTGTCAGCCTGGGCTGCACAATGAGGCCATGTCTCAGAGAATAAAGGCTGATGAGTTTAAAACAGTTGAATGAGGGTTTTCATGTATGAACCGAGCACAGATAAAGAAGGGGAGAAGATTCAGTGATTATTTTGAGCATAGTAAGGTAGCCATTATTACTTTTGTTGGGGACATAAAATTAACAAATGGTGTGGACACAGATAATAGTATAAAGTAGCAAAAATCAAAATCAATGCTCCAATAAATAAGGCCCTATAAACAGACACAGAGCAGGGAATATAGGAAATGTCTAATGCTTTACATTTGAAAAAACAGTGTAAAGAAGCAGTCTCCAAAATGGAATGTAAGCATTTTGGGTAGTTTGTGACTTAGTGTATCTTAGAATATTTTGCATATTAATGTGTTGTGATGGTTTATTTATGCTGGGCCCGGGGAGTGGCACTATTAGGAGGTGTGGCCTTGTTGGAGTAGGTGTATCACTGTGAGCATACGCTTTAAGACCCTCATCCTAGGTGCCTGGAAGCCAGTCTTCCACTAGCAGCCTTCGATGAAGATGTAGAACTCTCAGCTCCTGCACCAGGCCTGCCTGGATGCCGCCATGTTCCAGCCTTGATGATAATGGACTGAACCTCTGAACCTGTAAGCCAGCCCCAAATATATGTCATCCTTTATAGGACTTGGCTTGGTCATGGTGTCTGTTCACAGCTGTAAAACCCTAACTAAGACATGTGCTATGGGAGAATTCAGTGTTGCAGAAACACATGTGGACGTGTTTAGCATATAAGTGCGCATGAGTAGCTGTACATGGCTCAAAACTGAGACAAAATCCCCTGGATATTAAGGCCAGTTTTCTCTGTGCCATGAAATAGGTTAATTTCATGGTTTTTCTCCTTCTTTGCTCCACCTGTTTCATTGTCGGTGGTACACTTAAATATTACCCTTGAATAAAGTGCAGCCAAGATGTCCACAGGATTTTAGACAGCCTTGTGCAAACAGCTTCACACAAAGCATAAAAGCAAAGGCTTCAAGCCGCAGCTGATGGGACCTCAGCTCTGTGTTCTCAGTAAGCTCCAGAGAAAGGACGTCCTGTATGTTACGACTACATCTCACTACACTGAGGCAGCCATGGTGGTCCTTGTACATCGACCCATTAGTTCTGGACTCATGTGAATGCTGGAAACAGACAAGGCTCTGGACCCATGCTCCACGGCTGCCCAGTGGCCAAACGTGAGTCAAAACCAAAACCAAGCAGGGCACATCTTCCTTGGTGTTACCACAGGTGATTTGTCCACACTCCTGTGAATAATGGCCCATCCGTGCTCTTTGAAGCACTGTGACTAGACTCATTGGGTCGTGTGCACACAGTGAGACAGGATAGCTGAAGGAAGATGGATGGGAGTGGGAAAGAGAGTAATGGGGGTAGGGGAATGTATTCCAAACACATTATATACATGTCTACAGACACAGGACAAAGCTTGGCTTTATGCATAGTCATCTAATTATTATGTATAATTGGCATATGCTAATTTAAAAAACCCCAAAACTCCAAACCAAGCCAAAAGAAAAAAATCTCCAAAACAATGAGAACTATGATGGACCCACACAGATAGGACAAGTAAGCACAAGACTGTCTATAGTCGCATCCGTGAGACCTGGAGAAAGCCAAGCTGCCCGCTGTGAGGACAATCTGCTCAAAGCAAAACCTCGGCTGACCTCCAGAGAGGCGATTCAAAAGAAAAGAAGCAAAATGTTTGCTAAGAATAGAGCAGAGCTCAGGGGTGGAGGGAGGGGTCCGAGCCATCTGTAGGTCACAGGTGATGGAGTCCGAGGACCTTTGTGGAGCCTACCAGCTTGGGTCCTGCATTCCTTGTGACAACTGTGAGTCACATTTTAGAGATGAGAAGTGGAGACTCTGAAGAGGTGACATGACTTGGGAAGTCCCAACGCAGAGGCTCTCTCCTCCTCCCAGACCCTGGCTCTCTGTTTTCATCCTTTCTCCACAGGATGGAGAAGCCCTGAAGTGTGGTTGATGGGCTGCAAAAGGGCAGTGTCACATGGACTGCCCATGCAGAGTGCAATGATCCCAAGGCAAACCCTGAGGACATGGCCACTTGAATTAGTCACTTTTGCTATTTCAGGGCATAGCAAGGTATGATCCAGGCCAGGAAGTAGGCATGTAGAGAATTGTCCACCAAAGATGAGGAGAAATATTCTATTCAGCTCTAGGGTTGATAAGTACATAAAGACCAGCTCTCCACTGGAGACTGATTTTGTCCTCTTGATTGTCATGTTTGATTGACAAGTGCATGAAAAAAATCGTTCTGTTTTTTAGTCCTTACTTATTAAGTAAGTGAATTAGCAGGCAACAGGATTTGAATGTGAGTGGGCTGATGGACAAATGTGAGATAAAAGGACTTGGTTTGGAAAGTACAGGTTGGACCAGGGAGCATACAGAAACGAGGAAAAATAAGGCGAGGGAACAAGATGTTCTAGATATAACCAATAAAGCAGACATAAATAAACAACCGGGAAGGTGACCATTCAGGACTCCTGAGGGAATTCAAGGGGAAAGCCGAGGGAGTTGGGGAGGAGAAAACTGAGGGACCCTTGAGACTGAGAGACCCAAGCCCCTCTCCGTACTTTGTATCTCCCAGCCCGTCCCTGGAAGGAATCGCAGCCTTACAAAAGACTGCTTTCATGAAGAAGTCAACCAGAAACGTTGCTGTAAAGAAGGAAGCTGGACGTTGCTGTAAAGAAGGAAGCTGGACGACTAAAACTGGGGCCAAAAATAAGGGAGCGACAAAGCAGAGTCGCAGCCGTGCAGGAAGCCCCAGAGCTGGGCTGCTTTCTGAGATTATCACGCTGAAGACAAACAGAGAGGCTGGGAGGGAGCCAGGCAAGTTGTGCGCACAGAGGTAGTTTTCAGAAACTAGGGTTCTGTGGTTGTGAAAAGTCAAAAGTAACCAGTCTATAATCAACATCTACAAAGTTGTAAGAGGTATCAATTAAAGGGGCAAGTCACATAATCCATCAAACAAGACGCTTAGAGCAAGATGTGCTTTGAAGCACAGGGATTTACACATACCATAAATCAGTGATTCTCAATCTTCCTAACACCGGGGCCCTTTAATATAATTCTTCATGTTGTGACGATCCCCCCAACCGTAAAATTATTTTTATTGCTACTTCATAACTATAATGTCGCTACTGTTGTAATCAATTGTAATGCAAATATTGTGTTTTCTGATGGTCTTCGGTGACCCCTGTGAGAGGATAGTTCAATGGCCAAAGGGGTAGTGACCCCTGAGGTTAAAAACTGCTATCATATAAGAGTATGTTTTGTAAAGTGTCTATTACATATAAATGGAACAGAGATAGTTTTATTGCATATCAGGATATGTATTTATGGAAGTAAACGACCAAAAATTCTGGCTTAAATCCAGCCCTCATTCCTTTCCTTATCCACCCCCCACCACTTCCCCACTTCCGACATCACACGCTCTGTTTTGTTTGGTTTGAGGATACTTAATGTTGTCTGTATGTGCATAGGTGGGAGACATTTACTCGATCATGTGTAGTTCCCTAAGCCCTGCATCCCTGTAGAAAACTGCCTCTCCCAAAGGGTCATCCGTTGTCCATAGCACCCCAACGCCCACCTCCCCCTCTCTGTGCTGCGATTTTGTCCAGCTTGCCCTCGCTCAGGTTTTGAGCATGCTGCTGCTACTGCGCCATTCCTATCTGCAAATTGCTCTGTTGCATTCAGAAAACAATGCTTTGCTTAGCGCTATCTACTGCTTCTGGCTCCTGGGATCTTTTTTGGCCCCTCTTTCAAGATGCCCCTTGACCTCTAAAGGAAGGAGTGTGGCTCACACTTCCCCTTGATGGCGCAGCACTCTGCAGTCTCTTGTTTGCTGCAGCTTCTTTACTGGTTGCGTGCCTGTATGTGACTTGCCATCTTCTGGGAAAAGAAGCATCTTCTGCAGAAAGAAGGGACAACATCCTGCCTGGGTGTACTTCCTAACTGTCATTAAGACGTTTGCTAATGAGTCACCAGCTCCAAACTACCGTGACCTGGGAGCAGCTTGGCAAGGAATATGTTTGAATGGCTCTGCCAAGCCTTGCTAAGATGGGGCTGTGCTGATGGGGTGGGGTGGGGCTGGAAAACAAATGAGTAAAAAGTTGGTGTTGGAGGGACTCTGCCATTACCCTCCAGGCTATTTGAGTTATACTGACATCTAGTGGCTCTTGTAAGAATCTGCAGGAGGAAGAACAAGGTATTAAAGCAATCTCTGACGAGAGAGAAGTCAGGCCTGACCTTGTTCTAGTCCAGAAGATTCCCTCCCACAGGCTTCTCCAGGAAAAGCTCTATTGTGCCCTTGAGGCCAGGGAGTAACTAATATCCCAGTGGTTTGGATTACAGAGCAGCCACTGTACTTGATTTATGTAGTCGCACGGGCATACTCTGGCTGTTGCTGGTGGGCAGCACGAGGCTGCTTGGAGTTGTCCTTCCAGGCTGAGCACATTCTAAAGCTTCTAGGGAAAGAAGAACTTGGGAGAAGAGGAGGCAAAGGGAACACTGGTTAATAAGACTCAGGGAATTCTGGGATGCACCAACCGTTCATTTAAGGCATTGGATCTCAACCTTCCTAATGCTGCAAGCCTTTAATACATTCCTCATGTTGTGGTAACCCCTCAACCCCAATCGTAAAATTAGTTCATTGCTACTTCATAACTGTAATTTTGCTATTGTTATGAAATGTTATATAAATATCTGATATGCAGGAAATCTAATCTGCAACCCCCAAATGGGTCGAAACCTATAGATTGAGAACCACTGATTTAAGTAATGGGGAAGTGGTGGTGGTTTGGGGGCTAGCAATCCTTAAAACCAAGAGAGAATTCACAAGTCCATCCAAGGGTTATTATCAGGAAGAGTCACACAGACGAAAAAGCCCAATGATAAACTTATTGACTAGTTGGTCATCTCAAGTAGAAATCAAATCACATCCGTCCTACGGTCTTCCTTATCCAGGTTGACTGCTACCTTCAGTGATTTTCATACTGCTCAAAAGGGGTTTTGTTCTATTTCAGACACATACACATGCTCCATTTTCCTAAAAGGCAGATGAAGCCAGACTAGTACGTACAGTCACTAAATACACCATGACCTTCTGAGAGCTTGACACCTATTTATTTGGAATGGGGTAGTTTCAAATATACACAGCAAGAAAATGGGAAAGACAGATGTAAAGACATCGAGGCAGCCAGATTAAAATATAAAGTCAGGTTCTAGTGTGCTTTCCGTCAAGAGCAAATTTAAGTGTAAGTATCGATGAGGTTCCTACCTCTGTCTGTACCATCGACATTCGGTATGAGCGCATTTCTGACACCAGCCCTAAGATGTCCACAAATTCATGGTCTCGGATGTGCTGCAGGAGCCTGTCCAGGGCAATGAAGGTTCCTGTCCGTCCCACACCCGCACTGCAAGAGAAGGGTCAGATGGCACGTGAGTCACACTGGCGTCTGTGCCGCTGAAGACCAACGGAGATCTCTAAAGCAGGCAGACAGCGGTGAGAGGGGAACCTATTCTCCCACTCCGCCTTGCACTTAGCTGGGTTCTGAGAATGCCCTGGTGGCTGCCGCTGCTTAGATGTCACATTTTTAATCATCACTGTTCATTCTTTAAAGAGGTAAGGCTTTGTACCATTTCTGTGGATGTTTTTGAAAGAATACTGAACGCCCTGAGGAGAAGACGGTTCACCTTCCCCTTAAAGGCCTTAGGAGTAGGCTTTCACACATACACATACACACATACACACACACACACACACATGCACATGCACACACATGTGTACACACACATACATACACACACTCACATGTGTGCACACACACATGTAGACAGACGCACACTTACACGCACGCACGCACACGTGCACACACGCACACACACATGTGCGCGCGCGCACACACACACACACACACACACACACACACACACACACACGTACCATTCCTGGAACCCATCTCAACTATGCTAAAGGCATAGATATAGACCTGTATTGCCAAGTCCACATGCAGTCCCCAATTCTGCATGTGAAAGTCAGTTCTGCCCTTCTGCCAATCATCCGCAGAGCCAAAGAGCTGCAAACTCTAAATTACATCGACATTTTGGGTAAAGAGACAGTTGAGCCAATGTGGAATTCACTAGAAGAAAAAGAAAAACCCAAACTAAAGAGTTCAGAGCCCAATTTGCTTCTCCTATTAGATAACTCTTCTCTCCAGGGGCTTCTCAGATGGATGCTCTGCCACCAAGTGTGTGCTTGTAAAGTCACATGCCGCGTGGCACCTGCAGCTGGCTGTGAAAGGAGTGTGTGAGTCTGACCCCACAGGGGCAAGCAGCTTTATTTTCAGAGAACTGTTTTGAGAATAATCTCATGTTCAGCAACATGCTTTGAAACTGCAAAAGTCTAAGTTGGGCCGATGAGAAGGACCAGCTCCTTCAACAGCAACTTAACAGCTCACAAGCATTGCTGGTCCTGAACACACACACACACACACACACACACACACACACACACACACACACACACACACAGTGTGTACACATACATGTGCACACAATATACCTGTACATTCACACACATTTGTGTACACACATACATACATGCACACATATAATGTACACATATGTATACCTCACCAGAACATACACACACACAACCACAGGATTAACATTTTAGCCCACTGAGACAAGGTGCTAGATCCCATATTTGAAAGGTACTTGCACAGGATGGGAGAGTTGAGGTTATGTTCCCTAATATCCATCCCTCTACCTCTACCTCTGATAGACATCCAAAAGTTTTGAGCATATATAACCACTCTATAACATCTTGTCACTGGGTGCATTTTGTGTTCATTTGTGGGAGGGCAAGGTTTACTTCAGAGGAAACACTTCCCATAAGGAATTAGTGATTTAAAATAATGTTATAAGCCATTTGTCCCGTTTTACTTTAAGTTCTGAATTTCCAGAAGCAATTTTGAAGTGCAACCACATTTATCTAATACACCAAATATTTTTATGTTTTCTTACCATCCGCCTTCTCTTAAGTCTATTTTGAGCCATGAGGAGCTTTGTAGAATTTGACCTTGTATTTATCATGCAGTATCTACTCTGGATTTCGATGGTGATGTCACATGGAACTTGACGTTTGGAGACCCACGTGCCTAGATCTGAATCTTAATTTCTCTATGCTTTAGCTGAATTAACCTTTGTAAATCTTTGTATTTCCCCTGTGTTCTTTTGCTTTTAAAATTGGGATACTAATATTTTTAAGCCCATCATACTGACACACGTCTAGAATCCCTGCAACTCAGAAAGCTAAGGCAGGAGAATCATTGCAAATTTAAGGCCAGCCTGGGCTAAAGAGTGAGTTCAAGGCCAGACTGGACTATAAAGTAAGATTCTGTCTCAAAGAGAGCATGTAAAAAAGTGTATGCTACAGAATATACTTATGAAATAACTAAATGGTAAGTAAGCAGTGTTTACAGCAAAACATCAACTAAGTAAATATTTTAACATAATAATTTATGATTAAATCAGATCAAGGTTTGATGGGGGAGAGAAAACCCATGTGGTTTGTGATGGCTAATACTGTCAACTTAACAGATCCAGATGTGCCTAGGAGGCGAACCCCTGGCATGCCTGTGAGGGCGTTTCTAGACAGGTTGACTGGGGTAGGAAGATCTGACGCGAAGGCAGGCAGAACGGGTGCATGGGCTTCAGCCTTTGCTTAAATAAAAAGAATGCTGCACGTCACCAGTGTTCATCTCTCTCTGCTTCACAACACGTTTTTGTCACACCGGTAAGGCAGGTAACGCACAGAGAACGCCAGCTGAGGTTACCTGCAGTGGATGATCATGGGCCCTTTGCTCTTGGCCGCTTGCTGTCGGACCGTGAATACAAACTGCAGGATGCTCTCCGCGGCATTTTCTGGAGGCACGCCGTGATCCGGCCAGGCCGTGTAGTTGAAATGCATCACATCCTGTGCCTCATCAGCCTGGAGAAGGGAAACGCCAAAGACCACGTATTAGTCACCTCGTCTACACTTAGCATGACGAGAGCCACCCTTGAAGACCAAGGTGGGGCTACAGTCTTCTTTTTAACGCCCATCTCTTCCAAGCTCTGAGCACCTTCCTGGTACTGATCAGGTCCTGAGGAGAAAGGTTAGTTGTAGCTGTATGAAGCAACAAGAGGTGGACACACAGGCTAACCTCTATCTGTTAGCCAGTAGCTAAGAACGAGAGCTTATGCAGACTCAGGTTAGCATCCTGACTCTGCCAGTTAGAAGCCGTCTCAGTCCTGGCCAGGAAAATTTGGAAGCTACTATTGCCGTTCTTCTTAGAGTCCTCTGCCAGTCCAGCATATCACTTTCCCTGCAGGTGGAATCACTGGTCCCTCACTCAGAGACATCCTCTGGACGACGACGATGAGCTTTCCTGGGAATTCCCAAGAGGTCACACTCATGTGGCGAAGCATCCTGCTGGCTGTGAGCATCACCAGTGCACGGTACTCCATCTCTCCAGCGGGTGTGGCCAGCACTACAGTGGTATTCACACCCCCAGCATTCTCGGGGTCTGACTGAGGTCTGACTCCAACTGAACCCACAGCCATATGTAGCACGCTTCTTTGACCCTTGCATATTTGCCAAAAATACACTTTTCAAATAACAACAACAACAACAGCAGCAACAACAACAAAAGGCATTTGTCAGAGAAGTCCTGCTCTGAGATCTGAGATGAGGAAACCTGGTGCAAGGCAGACTCACTGGGCTTCGGTTTTCTTATATCTAATAAGGACTGCTGGTATCAGGGCCATGGACACTATGAACAGGAGAAGAGGGACAGGTGGCGCCTGTGACAGATCACAGTCATCAGAATGTCTGCGTAATCACCAGCACCTGCTCCCATCTGCTCAGTCGCTTGTATGGTTTGTTCTGACGTAAGTCAGTTTGTATATCATTGTGGGGCTTTGGGGGCCCTGCTTGGGGTTTGATTATATAGACAGGGAGACATCTGTATAGCATAAGGCTGTTGGCCTGTTTGCTGAGTCGGTCTCTCCCTCTGCCCCTGCTCCAGCCACCAGCTCTTAATTCCTCAAATTCCAAACTTCCGTCTCACACAGAAAGCCTAGTGGGAGAGATTCCTCCCCCAAGGCAGCTAAGTTTCTTTTGAGGGCAGGGGAGGAAGGGATAAACTTTTATATATCCTTCCAGTTTGGTTAGGCTGGCACAATTAGCAATTGAGAATACAGGGCTATACCTTCATAGCCAGTTGATACAATATATGTGGGGGTAGGTTACCCCAATAGTATATTAATCCTATTCATATTGATCCATGCACTGAATTTCTCTTTAAGCTAGATATGTAGCCACCAGAATAAGGATCTCTCAAGATCAACTCCATTTAGTCTCCAATAAGTTAAAAGAATGACTTGGTTCTTGTTACTAACTATGAGGATGGTTCCCACACCAGGCTCTTCTCAACTCTGTGGTTCATTCCTCAAGCTTGCAAAAACCCTACAATCCACCCAGTGGATAGAATATTCTAGCAAAAACCTTGGAAGGTCTGGAATGTCACAGGATTTTCCCTATCCAATTACATTAGTGCAGAGGAGGCCTGTGATTGGACAGGGAAAAGGGAGGCAGCGCTAAGAGAGGGGGAGCCGGAAGGCGTCTTGGGGGAGGAGAAAGGAGAAAGGAGAATGGAGGCTGATGCGATGTTATCATAAGGTTAGAACAATTGGAATAAAGCTTTTCTCATTATCAATTGACTCTGAACTTATTGTATTGGCATCTTGTAAATTGTGATTATATTAATACATAAATCTGATTGGTTAACTATAAGCTTTGAGAGTTTTAATTCTACCAGCTAATTGAGTGTTGTGATGGCTGACTGCGGGGTGTGTGGGGCATTGCATGGTAGGGAGAGGAACTCAGGGTTGGTGGGCAGAGAGACCTCCGAGATGAGAGGCCCCAGGTGTCCTGTGGCCCAGAGGGGCCAGAGAGTTGGCAGATAAAGAGAAGCAGGAGGGTGGAGAGTTGGTGGGTTATTTTTTAATATTTCCCACAACACTGGAGCTCAAGTTTACATTCAGGAGGCAAAGAGAAATGAATTGCAAAGAGCAAAACTGAGCAATCTTAAGCAGAATTTGCAACTATACAAGTAGATTTTTATATAAATATGTGCAAATTCACAGTAAGATTTGTAGAGATAACAATCCCATTTCTTCAGCTATACACACTGCCCCTTTGGCACTCTATGCCACCCATAGGCAGCACAAAGTGTTCAAAGTGACCCATGCATAATAAACGGTGCAGAAGAGCAGGAGTTCGACACCAGGGGTGTTCGAAGTTAGACATCAGCCAGCTTGTCTTGTCTAGAAAGGCTCACAAAACATGGTAGCTCTGTCCACATGCTGATCATCATATCATCTCTGCATGACCACATTCCAATGCAGCCAATCTGAAAATGCAGTCAGCTAATAAATACAAGTGGAAGGAAAATGAAGAAAACCACCAGACTGTCTCTGGTCTTGCCATGGCTCTGAGGCAGGACCAAGGAACTGGCAAGAGACTTTTCAGTAGTTAGTAAGGCTCAGGGTCCACCAGAATAGGATAGGTTGTTGATATTTACTCGGTTCACACATCCTGGAAAGTAGCAAACCAGTGTTACAAACGTTTTCCTTGTTTAAATGAGAAAACGCTTCCGTTTGATCTGATCCACTTATCTTAAATTCTCTTACTCTGATTTTCTCATCTACATATTTTTTCTTGTTGAGAAAATACCTGGGAACTTTACACATCTCAATATGGAACAAAGCAACAAGGATGGGTATAAACAAAAAGTTGAGAGGAAAAGATTGTTTCATACAGATGGATTGATTGTTTTTGGCCAATTTAGATTGTCAGTTTACAACCAGAAGAGAGCTTCAGCCACTTGTAACCTCTGAACTGCCCTATAGGCAAACACTATTGTTTACTGCTTTATTTCTGCTGTTGAAACTCCTAACGTTTGCCATTGAAGGATGGGGACATCATCTAAGACCAAGGGCAAGAAGCATATCATTGATCACAGAATGATCTGTGTAAGTCTTCCCTGTACAGCGAGTAGGCATGAGAACAGACCCTAGATTGTATTCCGTATGATTTTTGGTTTTGGTTTTCCTGTTCTCAGATGCAAACATGGGAAAGATTTGTTCTCTATTCTTTAGCAGTTTGCACTGGCTTCCTTACTGAAGGCCAACTCAGTTTAAATGGTGTTAAGATTGTGAAATATCACCTCTGGTAGGAAATCTATGGATTTGAATAGTGCTTTATTAGTATTGAAATAGCTCATTCTATGATTCATGATTCATTCATCCTAGGGAGACAGAGCACTTGCTGGTGAAACTGTGGGTATCCAGCGAGAGGAAGAGAAGCTGTTAGGGCGGGGTGCTTATATGGAGGGGCATGCAGGGCACTCTGTGGTAGGCAGGAAGGAGCTGAGAGTCTCAGACCTGGAAAGCCGGATAAAGGAGGGATAGTGCATTTGAGTGACTTGCTTGGAGAACAGGATGAACTGGACAATTCAGAAGAACTGAACAGATGGAACAGCCTGTTACATGCTCACTGGGGTGTGACTGGATTTGTTTGCACATCCCAGAGAAAGCTACTGCCAACAGCTTATAGTGAAGAATGTCTTGCTTTTTCTTTCTTTCTTTCTTTCTTTCTTTCTTTCTTTCTTTCTTTTTCTTCCTTCCTTTCATTCTTTCCTGCCTTCCATATTTCCTTCCTTCCTTCCTTCCTTCCTTCCTTCCTTCCTTCCTTCCTTCCTTCCTTCCTTCCTTCCTTCCTTCCTTCCTCTGTGTGTGTGTGTGTGTGTGTGTGGGCTCTCAACAGACATCCTGCTCCAAGGGGACTACACTAGTAGAACCTACATCCTATGGAGTTTTTATAGATAGCAAATGTGCTGACTGTGACTGAAGTGAGCACTGGAGTGTGGGGTAAGTGGACTGTGCCACCAGACAGAAGAACTGGTAAGGTTGAGCAGGCCCAAAGCCCGTGGAATCTCAGACTTTAGAAGAGCAGGCATGAGGCCAACTCCCTACCAAAATATATAACCACAACACCCACTGAGAAGACTATGACCAGTTGGTCATGTAGCATAACAACCCAGAGTTCTCCATGTTAATGAGGTAATAGAGATAGGCCCTGAGTCTTTAGCCAATGAGCTTCCCTTTCTGACCATTCCTTCTGGTAGAAGGTATTTAATCCCTTGTTCACCCTGGGTAAGATTTCTGCATTCACATTCACCATCATAAAAAGCAGTTTGGACAAAGAAAGAGGATCATCTCCTTCATCAAGGATTGCTGGGATGGAGGGCAGGGTGCTTTATTATAAAGAGACACACCTAAATCTCCCGAAGAAGGCCTTCTCTTTTCTAGTCACTCTGTTTTCTCTCAGTACTCACTCAGTACTAACCCAGATTCCATCCCCATTCCCTAGCTGTCTTTCCCTTCTTGCTTGGCGCATTAATATCCTGAGGGGGCATACAGACCCTCAGACCCTCATTGCCAACTCCCAGCGTTATCCCAGTGTCTGGGTACACAGGAAACTGAAAACCATAGCATCTGTCCCAGACCCCCTTATTTATCACCGGGGAAACATGGGCTGGGACTCCTATAATGGACTGTGTTCTGCTTCTCCTGAGTGGCTTGCTGGTAAGGCAGACACGCAGCCTAACCCTGGAGCCTAGCACAGATGTGATCAGCCTGGGCTGAAAGACTTGTCCATAGAGACAGAAGCAAGGCAAGGAAAATGGATCTTTCTGGAACTCGACCTAACTTTAAGAGAGACATGGAACCATAATTAAGGAGGCCTAGACATTGAAACTGACAGAACAAAATTCTAACTAGCAAGCCTCAGTTCTAGGGTTTAATTTGAAATGTTCCTGTGCCTCCCACACCTGCTCTTCTTATCTGATTAATGCAAGTGATGAGAACCCCTCCCTCTCCGGTTGTGGCTAACAGCCCTGCACAAGTTTGAGATGGACCAGTGCAGACTTTTCTTCATCTCCTCTGACCTTTGAAGACAGCATTGCATCCAAACCACTTTTGATAGAAATAGTAACTGTACCGAAAGTCAGATCGTTTTTGTCTCTTGCAGGTAGCAGCCTGGCAGAGCCTGAAGTGCACACAATCTTACACAGTGATGGTTTGATCTCTGGGCTCTTGTGTGTGGGGTATTGGTGAGCTGTAGAAATGGAGACCACCCTCACTGAATCTGTTGGAAACTTACATAGTTGATCCGGAAGTGTCTGCTGGCCCAGTCTTCCTCCTCTTCCTCAGAGACCATCTCCACGGTGATGTCCCCATAAGCAATGGGCTCTTCTGTGAATGGCCAGTAGTGGTCACATTTTACCTGAAGCAACAATAACTCGATGTTAAAAGGCAAAGCAAAACAAAAAAGAAACCAGGGGAGAAATTGAGTTTGTGCTCACTGCAGGGTAGCCATGATCCTCCTTTCAAAAGAATCTTGCAGCCCCATGGAGAAGGTGAAAATTAAGCAACTTCAGTCACCTTCCTGACAGTGGACACACACACACACACACACCCGGGGCTGTGAATGGGGCAGGCATGGCCAACGGGCACTGGACCACATGGGTACACACCCTTCTTTTCTCATTGCACTGGGTGAGCATGACAATGATATGGGACTTCTGCTGTAGGACCATCTTCCAGAAGTCGTTTCTGGTTTCCGGCAGTGGACCCTGGGTGGCAATGTACTCCTGAGGTGAGTTGTATCCCTGAAAGAAGAGTGAGAACGTCAACACTCCACCAGCCCCCGTCACCGCCAAATGCTGTTGGCCGTTCTCTACCTGTGAGGACAACCGACACTTTGCTGATGACGAAGTTGGCAAAGGATCACACATCTATATAGCACTTCCTTCAGCTTATCATGTAGGCAGTAATCAGAGGGATTAGACGGGCTGGTGTGGTTTTAAGTTCTTCATTTTAGAAGCCTATCAAATCATGTCCACACCTTTTTATGTCAACCACAGTCTTTACTGCTGCTTTAAGTGCACAGGTGTGCAGCTGTAGCCCTTTGAATCTGAGCTCTGGAGTCTAAATCCAGGGGAGAGGTCCTTCAGTGTCATGACCTTCCTGCCGCTCTTCTAGTCTCTCACAGGGGTCTGTAAGCCTTTCCCTCTTTCAGATAGCAGTTCTAAACCAGCAGATTGTGACCCCTTTGGGGTTCAAATGACCATTTCACAGGGGTTCCATATCAGATGTCCTGCATGTTAGATATTCACATTATGATTCATAATGGTGCAAAACTACAGTTATGATGGAGCAATGAGATGATTGAGGTAAAGGATTGCAGCATTAAGAAGGGTGGAGCCACTGCATCCTGTACTCTGAATAGGAACAATAGAAACTGCCTTCTGCTCCTGACACTCAGCTGTTGGGTGTGGGCAGTGCTTCCTCTCCTGTACGCTTAGCCCCTGCGGCCTTCCACTGCCTGGACCGTGTGGAGTTGAGCTTTGGATGACCAGATTGTTATTTCTACTTACAGGAATATAATTGGCATTAATGTAGTCAGCTCCCTCCTCTTCATTCATGGACATTAGCCTCACTCGGCTGAAGTCATCTATGAAGAGTAAAGAAAAAAAGACATAAAAAAATCAGAATGGGCTGGGCAGTGGTGGCTCGGGCCTTTAATCCCAGCACCTGGGAGGCAGAGGCAGGCGGATTTCTGAGTTCGAGGCCAGCCTGGTCTACAGAGTGAGTTCCAGGACAGTCAGGGCTATACTGAAAAACCCTGCCTCCACAAACTAAAACAAACAAATAAACAAACAAATCAGAATGGAAGGAAAAATCATTCTGACAGTCTCTTTCAGATACCAAGTTAAATCAAATGCAGAGGAGGGAGGTGATCTACTGTTGTCTTATCTTCTTCTTGATAGCACACGACTATCTTCCAGCCACTACGTCCTCAGCTCTTCCATCTCTGGAAAAGTCATCTTCAAGTGCTTCAGGCAGGAACTAAATGTCTTTGTGACCATATGGAAAGCTATAGGATGTAGCGTAAACTTAGGATTTCCTTATCACACTGCAGCACTCAAAGAATCCGCTACCTTACCCAGAAAACAGAAGTGACACGGGCCTTTTGAAATTATTATTATACTCATTAGTTTAATTTTTTTGTTGCTGGACATGAAATTTAATGTTTAAGGTGAATGTTTGTGTGTGCGTGCATGTGCGCATACTCATGTGTATGTGTGTGTTCACCTGTCTGCATATGACGAAATGACTACTAGCCTTAAGGATATCTGCCATCTCATATTGTTATTCTTTTTGTGCAAAAGTGTATAAAGCCCATTCTATTATAAAACTTTCAGTGTTCCACACAATGTTGTTAACTAGAGTCCTCACAGTGTGTTTAGACTCCCTAGCCTTGCTCGTCTCTATAAAGATAATGTGTGGTGTTCTCCTACTATCTCTCCCTAATCCCAATCCCTGTTCTCGCTTTCTTGTGTATACTAGCACCGACTGTTCTTCTCAAGGTCCTGAGTTCAAATCCCAGCAATCACATGGTGGCTCACAACCATCCGTAATGAGATCTGACACTCTCTTCTGGTGTCTGAAGACAGCTAAAGTGTACTTATACATAATAAATAAATAAATCTTTAAAAAAAAAAGTATTATTGTTGACCTCTTTGAATTTGGCCTTTTATCTTGGTTATTGCTCCCCATTCTTTTGCTTTAGTGTATCCTGGTTTATATGGCTGACTTCTTTTTCAAACTTTTGGTGTATATTTACTCTAGGTGGTATTGAGTTTCATAAAGAAAACCTCTGGTTCTTGACAGTAACCAGGTGTCAATTGGATTCCCTCTCAAATTCATGGACTCCTTGTCTTTGATTACTACAGTTACCTATATAAATATGTAAGTACAAACTGGTCAGTTTATTTAGTGTTGCTTGTATATAAATGACTTCATACCACTTGGAATTGGATAAACAGGGATCTCGTCCCTGGGGAGGTCAGTTCCCCCTTTCTTAGCAGTCATTAACTGCCTGGAATCCTTTGTTTAGCAGTAGGGAGGATCCAATGCTCAGATGCAATTTGTGTGCAAGCGGTGTAATGAAACCTCCCCTCCACTGAATAAGATCAATGCCCAGCCAGGTCCAGGAAGTTTCAGCGCTGGCCCTGCGGTCCAGGCTACACCTGAGTCTGGCTGGGAAATAGTGATCTTGATTAAGTTGCAGCAGGAAAGCTTTGGCCTTTAAAAGACAGGGCTGGGATCAGGGCTATGGGCCAGCTTACATGGCAGGATGTTTGTGTAGCGGTTTTTACATCGGTTCAGTGGCAGATCTGCAGCAAAGTGTGGAATATCCAGACCAATCAACTTCAACTCCTGCAAACAAGAGAGACTGGTTTGAAGTTTCTGTGCACAGTGCAGATTGGATGGCTTTCAGTTCACCTTGGACTCTGTTCATGGATAAAAACTTGAACATACCCTTGGCTAGCTGATAATGCAGCGATTCCTTCTAAGGGCAGAACGGGCTTGCTTACCCACTCCGTTCTTGTCAGCCCGCTCTAGTCAATGAACTGGGTAAAACTTAGGTGAAATTAGAAGTCCACTATGGGCTTGTTTAACTTGGTTTCCTCTCCTGTCCTTTACCACAAGCCAGAAAGATGTCATGGTCAGGAACCCTGCCAATTTCAGGATGAGGTGACAACCCCATTAATACCCACAGCCTGAAGTAGAAAGCACTCCAGTGACACCAAGTACCTGTGCGTGTGCATGCTGAGCACGGCAGGGACTCGGGTCTCAAAGGTTGTTGGGTAGTGTGAGCTTCTCCCAGCTCATCCGGAGAAGGAAGATCTGTCTGGGAGACGGAGGGTGGGAGGCTTGGGAATGAAGACGCATTGCCGGATTATAATAAAGATGGCAGCTCACATAGAAGTCGTTCACATAAACCTTTCCTATTCCGTGAGGAAATGTGGGTATCTGTTTTCTCAGAGAGAGAGAGAAGCCTCACAGAAGTAGTGAAAGGGTGGAGTAAGGAGAAGAAAGCAATCTCCTCATTGTAAAAATATCGGATTAACAGCCTCTAAATACCAGTGACAGGACCCGAAGGCAAAGAATAAAGATGAATCGTCACGTGGAGACAAGCCCTAGACCGGAAGGCAGCACACTGGCTGGACATGGGCTGAAGACATGACGGGTGTCTTTACCACAGACCTTACCACAGCATGCATTGCTATTTTTCTTATAATCAGACAACCAGTGCAGTTCAAAAGATGAAGTGACTGTAAGGGGCATTTCAGCTGTTCATTCCCCATGTCTTAAACAAAAATAAGGAGGTCGCTCATACTCCCAGGTCACCTAGCAGTCTACATTATGATCTACTGGAATGGTGAATTCTGGTCTTGTACCATAAACAACTGAAGGAGCAAATCTAACAATATCCTAAAACACTTTAAGATGCATTTTTATTTTTTGTATGTGAATGCTCTGTGTGTTTGTGTGTGTTAAAAAGATCCTCGGTGTTTGGTTTTACTTAACATAGTGGGCATCGTTTTAATAACTTCCTTCAGAGAGGTGAGGAACCAGTTGCCATACATTTTGCGTATACTTAACAAGTTCAGTTGTGTGTGTGTGTGTGTGTAAAGGTGTGTGTGCCCGTGTAATGCTGTGTTGGCATGAACGTGGATGTGCCTGCATGGTGAGGCAGAGGGCTACGGTGGCTTCCCTAATAAGTTCTCCACTTCATTTGCCAAGACAGGGTCTCTTCCTAAGCTGCCTAGCAAGGCTGGCTCACCAGCTTACCCTGAAGATGCTTCGTCTCTGCCTCCTGGGTGCTGTGATTACAGGTCACCCCTCTTGCCAGGCCTCTCCCCAGGCGCCGCTGATCTGAACTCTGGAGTACTCACACTTTACCCAAGGTCATTTGTTCCTAGCCCCAAAGGATGCAGCAAAGCACACAAGGTCCACACTTCAAGTCTCTTCTCAACGGTTACCTTAAGGAATCCAAAGCTACAAGACTACTCTGGAAGAGGAGTTTGTGGATCTCTGAAAGATTTTAAAGGGAAGAGACACTTAAGGGACAAGACAGATGTTGACTGAGAGGAGAGGCCCCCACATCCTGTGCGACTTGATCCAAGCATTCTTCACAAAGTAACACACCTCAGGGGCCCAGTGTTTGGTCTTAGACCTCCTTCAAGTTGGAGGTCCTTGCTGCCACCCGACGTTGGCTTGCAGAGCTGCTGTCCACATGAATGGGACAACCTCTGTGGCCCCGGATTCTCTTTCTTGTTGATGCTTCATCATATTTGGATTGTCAAGATTATAAAATCTTACACCATTCGGGGTACTAGGCAGTCAGCCCTTCTTGGAGATGAACTGACAAGTAGGTGCCTCAGTACAAATTTAAATTTTGCCCCTCATTTCAGATAAAGCCTATGCACCAGTACCCTTGAAGCAGAAAATTGCTATTGTAATTGCACAAGTTTCTCATCAAGGTTTGCCAGTGGCTTGCTATATTACTCTTGTGAGACATATACAAAAAAAAAAAAAGCTCTAGTTTTGGAAACCTTAACGCAAATCAGCATTAATTTTTTAAGGTTAATTAGAGTAATCATGAGCGTCTTTAAATGATAGTTTTTTTTCCTTCCATTGATTAAGATGTTTTACAAGTGGACTTTCTTTAGAAAGAACTATAAAGGATGATTTTGTCCAAAAGAGATTATTGTTTCAAAACATCTTCCTTCGTTGTGTGTGCCACTTATAAAACACAGGTCTTTCGAAAGCAGCTTAAAACTCCTCAGCATGAGTTTGATTCTCCTCAGACAAATCTTATCACCTTTCCATCCTTTGCCGGCTTATATGTTAGCAAATAGAATTATTAAATTCAGCAAAGGCAGACGTTGCCCTATGAACACCAAGTGTGACGCCTTCAACGATGGCGTGACTGTGTTTGTTTTTGCTTTGACTGGCTTGGGTCTGTAATGACTCCTCTCTTCACCATTGTGTGCATAAAGTCACAACTCTCCTCAGCTCTCTGCCCCCAATTTGGAGACAGAAAAAAAAAAAGCAACTGGAAAAGGCCTCGGATACAAAAGAAACCTTGGAAACAGTCCCAGGAGCTGGAGAGAGGACTGAGTGTGTGCGTAGACGCTGACTCTCTAAAGACCTGTAATCCAGCGCTGCTGCCCCAGTTGAAAATGCCCTATGTTGGTAAGAGCTGCTTAATTGGCTGAGCACCATAAATGCAAATTAGCCCAGCAGAACTGCAGCAGAGCAGGAGGACCAGGAGCAGATTCGTGGGCTTCCTAATTTAGCTTGTCACCGAGCGGAAAATCAAACAAGTTTCCAGTTCGGCAACCCTGCAGGGAATTTTCTCTCACACTGTATAGAAACCGCAGAGGCTTAAATCTTCATTATGATAAAGTGTAGGGGTAAAGGGCCAAAGGCACATAAATCATTTTCGGGTTTCTGTTTGCCTGTTTTGCTTCTAACATAATCCATCATGGTTTTTATTCATCAGAAACGTCCCCAGGGGTTGAATGGTGATAGACAAGGAGCCGTGTCTGTATCAGAACCTATGAGTGTGATCCTTTTGTGGGGATGAGTCACTCTGTATGGATTACCAGACGAGAAGCCATGTGAGACTGTTAGAGTCTGGCTGGATGGGGGGGCCGTGGAGGGACACTCGGGGCCACCCGAGACTGAACGAGGTAAGCGAGTGCTCTCCTAGGAGGTCCAGAGGGAGAGCGGCTCTGATGCATCCTCAGCTCAGCCCCTGAATCCAACAGCTTGGAGAACAAAGATCTGTTGTTTTAATCCAAGGACACAGTGATGGCTTGCTAGGGGCCTAGTACAATTATCAACCCCAGTCGCAGTCTGTATTGTGACAGAGACTGTTGAAGCGCCCAAAGAAAGTACAAACTCGTACTCTGTGTGTGTATATGTGTGTGTCCCTTTGTGTGTGTGCATGTATATGTGTCTCTCTGTGTGTATGTATCTGTATGTGTGTGTGTCTATGTTTGTGTGTGTCTGTGTGTGTCTGTGTGTGTCTGTATATGTGTTTGTGTGTGTCTGTATATGTGTTTGTGTGTGTCTATATGTGTGTGTGTCTGTGTGCTTGTGTGTCTATATGTGTGTGTGTCTGTGTGTCTGTGTGTGTCTGTGTGTGTCTGTGTATGTATACTGCCATAACTGAACACCACAGAGTTGTAGTTTTAACCAAAGGATGCTATTATTTTTTATAGTCACGGGGGCTGAAAAGCCTCAAATCAAGGCGCCAACAATGTAGACTTCCTTGCTAATCTTTGGTTTGTAAGCAGCTGTCAGCTCTGTGTATTCTCATGATCAATGTGAAGCTGGGGGGAAGAAGAGGAAGGCAAACTCACTAGCTTCTTTTATCATACAGGCATTAACCTCACCACTCGACTCCCAGCTCCAGTACTCTGTCTATCCTAATTACCTCCAAAGGCCTCATCTTCACATACTGTCAACGAGGTGAGGCCTTCCATGAATTGGAAGAACAGCGTATCACTGTGTAAGGCAAGCCTAGGCTTTTAAAGCTAGCAGCAAGGTCAGTAGATGGCAGTACTTAGCGTTGACCTTGGAACACACTGGGCATTACAGGCAAGTGATTGGGGCCAATAGAGCCTGAGTCCACGGGGGAGACAAAGGGAGGGGAGACAAAGGGAGGGGAGAGAGCAGAGGGCCCATCTGTAGCAAGCTAATGTCACAACAGAATTGTGGTGTACGCTTACTTTCAGGTGACCATCAAGGGAGAATGGAGAGAGTAAGCTCTCCTCTAGTGTGGTACTGTATGGGGCTGTCGGGACAAGGTGCCACAAGTATGGTGACTTGCCACCAGATAAATTTATTGTTTCCTAGCTCTGGAGTGCACAAATCAGAAACCAAGGAATCAGCAGGACCACACCCCCTCATAGATGGCTGTGGTGGGGACATTTCATTGGCTCTCTTTAGCTTCTAATGGGGCATTCACCTACAGCTCAGCTGCATATGGTATGATCTCATAACCTTTGGCCATTTTAATTCTCTCCTCCATCTATCATGGTCCTATCTGAGAATGGGATATCATCAGTGGCAGAGTACTGGCTGATTTTGTGTGTCAACTTGACACAGTTATCACAGAGAAAGGAGTTTCAGGTGAGGAAATGCCTCCACGAGATCCAGTTGTAAGTCATTTTCTCAATTAGTGATCAATGGCTCCCTGGGCTGGTAGTCTTAGGTTCTATAAGAGAGCAGGCTGAGCAAGCCAGGGGAAGCAAGTCAGTAAGTAACTCCTCCATGGCCTCTGCATCACCTCCTGCTTCCTGACCTTCTTGAGTTCTAGTCCTGACTTCCTTTGGTGATGAACAGCAATGTAAAAATGTAAGCTGAATAAACCCTTTCCTCCCCAACTTGCTTCTTGGTCATGATGTTTGTGCAGGAATAGAAACCCTGACTAAGACAGGCAGGGAAACAATGGGGCCATGGCGAGTCACACAAACCTCAATGGGAGTTCGATGGGTGGGTAATGGAAGGGCAGAAATAAAGGACACCAACCCCCAGGGTGTCTACAGTAGCTCTCAAGGATGGGAGAGCAAGATACCACTCATTGGGGGTAATGCTCAGACCAATGCCACGGTGCCAGGAGAGGCTCTTGGAAAGAGACCAGATTCTGGGTCTAAGGGAATGAGAGGAGGGACAAGTCAAGGCTGGGAGCAAAGACCTTGTACCCCAAAAGTGATGGGGAGATTTGAGGTGATGTTGCCAGTGACAACTGCAGGCACTCTCCAGAGAATGGGGCAGAGGCAGGCTGAGGTGGCACCATGATCGGAAAGAGTTACTTGTACAAGTTACAGTTTTATGTGTATCCGTTTTTCTGAACAAAGACAGTGAAGGCCTTCACCTGTGTTTTGGTTAATTCCAAATGCCAGAGATGAACGGGAAAACAAGGACTACGTGGAATGGCAGGGGAATGGCCCCACCTCAAGCTCTGAGGTCTGGTTCTTCAGAAGCTTTCTTACCAGAAACATCACAAATGAAGTTGTCCCCTTACCAGTTCCCAACCTCCTTAAAGAAACATGTATATTTGGGTCAGAAGAGTCATCAATCTCTCTCAGATCAGATACTGAGTATGAAGGGAATTTATTCACTGAATAAGAAGTAGAAAGTCATATAGCTTCATGTATGACTTACAGCTGTATTGGTAATATATGTAAATCCAGACATTATCTTCAATTTGCATAATGATTACAAATGATGCAATTTCTCAATACACGTTTGATCTTTCAATGTTAGTGTGGAAATGAATTGAAGTAGGTATAAGTATTCATATGAGCAGAGTAAATACCCATTTCAGCTACTACTTCAGGCTTAGCTAGACTCAAGCGATTCAGCCATCTTAATACCTTCTTGGAGAGGTACTGTTGTTATAACTAGAAGCATTTTCCTTCTGTTTCAGTAATTATGAATACAAAAATAGTAGTAGAAAACCTGCAGCCTTTTATGTAAAAGTCAGGCGTATACACAGAGTGCAGTCAGGAATATCTCACTTCCTGGAAAACTGTGCCTCAATTTGAGGCACTGTGGGCTGTGAAGATTTGAGAATAGGCTGGAGGCTGTCAGGGAGAAAGGAGAGCCAACCAGCGTGGGCTCTTGGCCGAGCAAATGCTCGTCCAAATCAGGCTGTCAGAGAGAAAGAAACCACGACTGCGTTTATGCGTCTGCTTGGCTGGGCTGTAAGGCCCAGGTGCTGGACCACATAGCAACTTGTTATGAACATGGCAAATGAGGTTGTGATGAACTCAGTGGACTCAGTAAATTACTATTTGTACAAAGGGAGGCCTTATCCAATCAATTAATTGAATTAAGAGGGAAAACAAATTCGTCATGGAGGAGGGAATTCTGCTCCCTCCTGCCTGCAGACTCAGGAGTGCAATCTCAGCCTTTCTGTGGTTTACCAGCTGGACAGCCTGCCGTGAGGCCTAGACCTCCTAGCTTCCATAAGCAAGTTCATTAAGACAACCCACTCTCTCTCTACCTGTTGCTTCTATAGGCACACATCCCTTTGGGTTTCTGGAGAACCATGATAGACAGGCGTGGTAAAGCCTGCTGGCCTGTGCTCCACGTGAGGCCTAATGTTTTGCATGGGAATACTACTGACTGAAGACAATTCCTGATTGCACACCCTGAAGAAAATGTAATCCCTCTGCTCTTCTCTCATTAACTACTGCTTGTAGCCTTCACCCAAAACACTAACCAAAGCCACCCACACACATCGCCGCACTCCTTAGGGACTGGGCAGCTCTTGTTCAGTGGGAAATCACTAGTTGAGTTCAATCTACCCATCTTATAGGTAAAGAAACTGAGGTTTGGAAAGTCTTACCCCCCAATATGGACTTGTTGGTGGCCAAATAAATAGCAGTCCTTACATACAAACACAAGTGTTATTAGCTGAATTAAAATGTTCATATATACATTGATTTGGCTCTTGCATTCTCCCATCTTGGCCCAGGAATATGGCTGCCCCTCATTTAGGACAATTTAGTCACCTTTGCTTGCAAGATCTCATGTTGACCCTTCCTTCTTTAGTAGTAAAAAGAAGTTGCCTTGTAGTGGAAGATGGCAAAAGCAGGACCAGAGGGGAGCAGAAGTGAGGAATGGAGGGGATTTCTCAGGATCCGGCTTGAGCTCCCAGCCATCCCTGAAACCCACCGAAGGTTTAGCTTCAACCCTTTCTTCGCTCCACGAGATACATTAATATCCCTTCAGTAAAGCCGCCTTTACTTAGGTAAAAGCTGATTAGAATTACGTTTCCATTATGATAAAAGCAGTCTTTTTATTTTCAAACCAGAAAATGGCACTGAACTTCAATATGAGCATACAATTCCGAGACACAGTGATATTTACATGCTGGTTTGATGGCCTAAACTCTGAGTCCTCAGCAGAGGGCCTGACGCTCAGCCGCACCCACAGCATATATGGTGGTTTGATGCTGAACGTTCCCCAGAGGCCTAGGGTTTGAGCACTTGGTCCCTAGCTGGTGGCACTGTCTGAGAGGGTCATGGGACCTTCAGGAGGGTGGCCTTGCTGGAAGATGTACACCCCCAGAGACCAGCTTTGAGAGGTTTTACAGCCTGGTCCCCACTTCCTCAGTGCCCAGCCTCCTGTATAGCTGTGGTTGGAAAACTTTCTTTCCTAGCTTGGTTTTTTTCAGGGTATATTTTTAGCACACAGAAAGGTGTGGCCAAACCACATATCATTATTTTCATCTCTACTACTATAGTCATGCGGCTATCCATTTTTACAGAATTTTGGCTTATTATTAATATTTTAAAATTTCCCTCCTTCTAGTGACATACTTTCTGAAATGCCATCCTTACCGTAGAACCCTGAGTGCAGTTGAATTTCTGTTATTTGAGATGTAACACTGTGTGTGTGTGTGTGTGTGTGTGTGTGTGTGTGTGTGTGTAAGACACTGGTAATTTCATTGGCACCAGCAGGGACTAGATAACTGGTCAAGCTTTTTGTGAGATTTATCAAGACAGGTGGTAATTAGGGGCCTTTGCATTTGGTAAGGAATAAGGTCAGTGAGAAGGGGTGGTGGGTAATGGTTCTTGCTACCAAGCCTGATAACCTGAGGTGGACCCTTGGGCCTCAAATGATGAAGGGAAGAGCTGACTTGTGGAAGCTGTCTTCTTATCTACACACACCCTATGACCTGTGTTCTTATCTATATACACGTTATGGCTTGTCTACACACACAGACACACACAGACACACACACACACACAGAGAGAGAGAGAAACAAACAAACACACACACTCATAGTAAAATATTTTTTACTATATGGAAGGTAAACATTTGAAGATTCTTTTTACTCCCAAACTCCCTGAAAGAATGCCCACAGCCATTATATTGCTGGGCTCTGTTAACTAAAGCAGTTCTTGGATGGACAGAGAAAAAGGAGGGAGGTGATTAGAGAATGGGTGGAGAGAAGAAGGCATATGGGACATATGGGGAGGGGGGAACCGGGAAAGGGGAAATCATTTGGAATGTAAACAAAGAATATAGAAAAGAAAAAAAAGAAAAAAAAAGAAGTGAAAGAAATAATTCTTTGTTTGGTTCTGTACTCAAATTTTTTAATGGGGTTGTTTGGTTCTCTGGAGTCTAACTTCTTGAGTTCTTCATATATATTGGATATTAATCCTCTATTGGGTGGATGATTGATAAAGATCTCCTCCTACCCCCCATCCCCCTACTCCCCACTCCCCCCACCCCCACCCCCTACCCCCCATGCCAAAAAATAAATAAATAAAGGAGATAAAACCAGCTACTTTAATGGGAAAGAGAACTTAGGCTTAAAAAGGAAACTGTCAAACTTAGAAAGATCACCGTCTTCCCGTCTATCCCGGATCGTGGGTCAGAGCAGATGCTGTGGAGCCTGAAGTATGTGAGGCTTCCGGGAGCCACAGTGAGGCAAAGCGAGGACCCCGTCTGTTCTATCCATTAGCTCATTTCTGCTTGTGCAGGTATATGGCCTCATATTCAGTGTGTGCTTCAGGGAAGGGAGCGTGGTCGCTGTCCATCCTTCTTTGTCTCCACAAATCTCTCTCTCTCTCTCTCTCTCTCTCTCTCTCTCTCTCTCTCTCTCTCTCTCTCTCTCTCTCTTCCTCTATCTCTCTCTCTCCCCCTATCTCTCTCTCTCCCCCAGGTTTCAAAAGAAAGAGAAGCCAAAGTACAACACCCATTCAACAACACTGCTTGGAATCCTAGCTTAATGAGCACCCTGCTGTCGGCTCTCAAGCCTAGGAAATACAGGGACAGATGCCTGCCACCCACCCTGACTGCTGTCTGCAGTCTATGGTCCATGTCATTTGGAAACAACAAAGTCCAGGCAAGTGAAGTTCAATATCAGGCATTGGCTTGCTTTTAATCTCCTTCCTGCTGACTGTGCCTGATTTTTCAAAGATGGCGCCTCCTGGTCCCACCTCCTCACCTTTGAACCAACTCCTGTTCTTTCCCTCCCTGAATTTGCTCTCCCTGTGCTCTCCCCTTCTTGCCAATAGGGGAGGCTCCTAGATCAAGCCCTGAAGTTAAGGCAGCTCTGACATCACCAGCCTTCCTCGCTTAGCAGAATATATATCACATGTTCAACCCAGTGAGCAGGGGAATAGTTCCAGTGACCATTCACACAGTCTGCCAATCACAGAAGGGAGAAAATGACTTATCACTCACCTCAAACTGAAGAGAGAATTTATAGTCAGAGTCTTTGGCCATATCCTTGATGTAAGAATCAAAGTCATCCAGTTGAACAGGGCTTTGTCAAACACAAAGAAAAGAACGCTTCAAAATCAACATAATGGGCGGTATATTGGTCAACACCACACCTGTGTAATTGGTTAACACCACACCTGCAAACTTTTCTTGGCAAAAATAGAAGTTTCAGTTTTCTGGATTGAGCACTCACAGTTGCTACATTCTTTGATTAAGGCTGCCAGCTGGTAATAAAGTTTTAGGAAAAAGTATATATTCACCAGACGTCCTAGACACTAGGAATTAAGTTAAAAGTGAAGTGTAAGTCTAGGAGTCGCTAGGTGTTTTCTGTATTTTCTGAAGCTGTATTTTCTCCTCTAGACCCTGCCTTTCCACTTGGGCAGGGTCTACACATCTAGCCTCTGCTTCAGCTTTTCCATCTGTCTGTAGTCCATATCAACTACACAGCACGGGGTAGGTAATTGGTTAAAGCTGTTGACTAGCTAAACTACCCGGTAGGCCACTTGATAACATCCATTCATGCTAAAATTTTAGTAGACCAAAAGGGAATTAAAGTTCTTGGGACTCCATCTAAACTCCAATGTTTTCCTTCAGAACTTATGGAAACAATGATTCTTGCTCATAAACACACGGTAGTTCATAAGACATTCTGACAAGCTTGGTTGGTCCATATGAGCGGGGATATGGCTTAGCGGCCTGCCTAGCATGTGCACAGCTTCACCTTCGAGCTCCTCCTCTACAGAACGACGAACACCTAAGAGAGTCACGGTTGAGGGAAGAAGCTGAAGACTCTGCCATGGGGCCCCTGGGGAGCAGAAGTCTGACAAGAACCCAGGCAGAGTAAGTCCTCTGTAAAGAGGAGTCCCCACTTTAACCTTTTTCTCTTTCCAAACTACCAGCTAAAGATGGACTCGCCTGTCTAACATACTTCATTAGAGCTGCTTTCTCTGCTGTGTGTCGCTGTAGTGAGGCATTTATCTTAAAGCTGGAGTTAACACTTCTAAACTGTACCCTTGTTGTTAGGAATCCGGGAGCTAGCTATAGCGGGTTGGTCTGATACTGCTTGTATTCTAATGCTAGCTGTCGACCCTTAAGGCCTGGCTGCCCTCAGAGAGTCTGTATGTGACAGTATGTAACTTTGTCCCCCAGGTTATTCCTGATTGGTGAATAAAGATGCCTACAGCCTATAGCTGGGCAGAATTGAGATAAACAGGGCTTGTGGTTTTCGGGCTTGGGTCTGGGGGAGACCATGAAGAGAGAAAGGAAGGTAGAGGGAGAAGATGCCATGGGGTAAGAATCTTAAACTCATGGCCACGAGAGCCGGCTGATTGGAGTTAAGAGCAGCCCAGATGAAACATGGCAAATCGTATAGTGAGGTTATTGGAAGGGAAATAGACAAAATGGCATAGAGGATAGCTATCTGCCCAGCTCTAGAGCTGTCAAAGGCTTATTATGAATTATAGGTCTCATGTGTCTTTTATCTGGGAATTGAATAAGCAAAGGCTGGGTAGAAGTGGCCGATTGAGTTTAAATATTTCCACAACGTACAGGAGCATGTTTAGTGGAGGCAGACCAGATTATGATTGAGAAGAAGCAAAACCAAGAGGGATACGAGAGGATGGAGAGGTGACACCGAGAAGGGGGCCCAGAGGAGCAGGAGAGGGCATGTAAGGATGGAGCAGAATGGAAAAGGAAGGGAAGGTTGCGTGCAGATGAGGGGAGACAGGTATCTGGGACCAGAGTCCAGATCGTTCATCTTTGCATTTCTGCCTGGCACGTGGAAGGGGGCATCTCAGCGTGTCCCCCATCCCCTTTGCCCCGTGAGAATGTTCCTGGATATACTACCAGTCCCTCTATAGCTCACTTCAAAATCTACCAATAGTTTTTTGCAACAAAGGCTTTCCATTGTTGTCATGTTTCTCCCAAACAATCATCTCTTCTTGACCAATTGCCCTTCTCCCACACCCCTTGGCACATGTCAGTAGAATACTTAGTGGTGTTAGACAGACTTTGGAACAATTATTTTACTGTGCCCTAAAAATTATAATCCATTCAAAGCTAAAAATATAGTGTTTTATCTTCATATTTCTTTCGAAATATCAGGCAGACTAACACATGTATTGTGTTCTGTTTTTCTCTATCAGTAATAATGCCACCAGAGCCCCCTTGCCTTTTTGTACTAACACATCAGTGTTCTATCTGTGGTAAAACAAAATCAAGATTGAATTCTATTTAGAAAAAAAATGTTTCACTCTATATGTACTACAGAATTTTAATCAAGAAAAGGCTTGAAGCTGATTAACTCATAAGCGTCTCAAATGAATGGATGGTTAATTTCCACTCACCAGAATCATTCTCTAATAACCTAACAGCTCAGGAGGTAAGAAAGAGCCCAGGCTAGCTAATTATCTTTCCAGTTCATTATGAAGGATTTCAGAAATAGTATTGGCAAAGTATTAATTTTAGCATCAGCTAGAGTAAAAACCTTTCTCTGGAAAAAATGTAGAACTTCAAAACATAAACTGACCAGAGCTTTTGTTTACCTTTATGTTCACATTAGATGGTCATGTGTTTGGCATGTCACATGGCCTCTGGCAAGCTTTCTGTAAGTCCTGACAATCCATCCTTTCTAAGGCTCCTTAGGGTAAGGACTGATGCTTTTCCTGACCCGGGTTCTGTGATAAGCATCTTTTGTGGTCTCTCCATCCCTGGGCATCAACAACGCAGACTGTGCTTTTCAACACATACCATCCTCTTCCTTGACAATTTCTTCTATTTGGAAGCATGCTATCTTTTTGACCTAGGTAGATGAACTTGACATAGCCTTGAGTTAACAGAGACTGACTTCAAGGCTAAGGAGTTGCCCAGATCAGACTGGTTGGAGGGTATGCATGCCTGTGGGGAGCTGTCTGAGTTGAATTGCTGTAGAAGGGCCTAGACCACTGTGGGTAGCACAGAGCTCCCCGGCTTCTGTGGATTCTCTGGACAGGTGATTCTGCATGAGACACAGCAAGCCAGCAAACAGAACTCCTCCATGCTTTTTGCTTCAAGTACTTTTTTGTTTTGTTTTTGAGACTGGGGACAGGGTAGGGGGTATCTATCTATGTAGCCCCGCCTTCCTCAGAGGTTCTTATGTAGACCAGGCTGGCCGGGAACTCACAGAGAGCTGCCTGCCTCTGCCTCCTGAGTGCTGGACTAAAGGCTTGCATCACTACATCAGGCTCCTGCTTGGGTTCTTGCCTCCTTCCTAGGTATTGCACTGTGACCTGTAAGGCAAAATAAACCCTTCCCTCTCCAGGGTCATCTGGGTCAAAGTGTTTTCTCACAGCAATAGGAAGGTTTCACTCTGGAAAGTTAAGATCGTCACGGTGGGTGGAGCTCTCTGAGAACAACAGTGCTGTGAACTTACTTTGTCAGTTTCCTCTTCTTTAAGCCATTTTTACTCCTGAAAATTAAAAGAAAACAAACACATTTATCAGAATAAAAAGCGGATTCACATGACTGAACTTTAAATTTAATGTAATTTAAAAGTTACTTTAATTTTTTATTCAGTGCTTCAGGTTTGTTAAAGCAGTCTTCTGTCTGCGCAAAGGTAACAATTTCTGATTCACGTGAAGAAGCTATTAGGTCACAAGAGCACACCTGAACTTTGTATTTCCCCCCTTGCTGAAAACTGAGTTCTGCAAACGCAGCCGCTGGCTCCTGGTGATTACCTTAGCAGGATGATTTATTAGTAACACAAATATCCACGTCCGGATTTCAAGAGTCTATAGGCAGGAGAGAAGAGTTGGGGGACAAAGAACGAACACCAAGGAGGCAGAGGGCAGGATTCTTAGTTACAGACTGAAATAGTGTTGCCTGCCATTCCCACAGGCAGAGTGAACTGTGTCACTGCTGGGGGGAGGGGAGTGGCCTGCCACATGGTTCTTTTTCTTTTTAAAAAAAAAAAGATTTATTTATTATTTTATATTAGTATACTGTAGCTGTCTTCAGACACCAGAAGAGGGCATCAGATCCCATTACAGATGGTTGTGAGCCACCATGTGGTTGCTGGGAATTGAACTCAGGACCTCTGGAAGAGCAGTCGGCGCTCTTAACCACTGAGGCATCTCTCCAGTCCCACAAGGTTTTTCTTAGTTCATTAATAACCCATAAACTCAAACGCGGGAAGCGTTAGTGCATGGTTCAGTTAATTATATCCACTTAGGGCTATTCAGAGTGGTGGCGTTTGCCCAGCAGGTACAGGTCTCACCGAGTTTCCTCACACCACCATGGTAGCATCTGTGTGAAATACGTATTTTATCGTCTGTACAAGTGGCATGTGTTACCTAATTGAGCATGTGATGAAATGACAGTAAATATTGCTATAATCCACACCACAGGTCTTTAAATGGTTTAACACAGCCACACACATTTCCAATAATGTCAATAGAAAATAATCAGTTCTAGGTGCAAGTACTTCCTGTATCAAATTACACCAAAACTGTGACTGTGTGGACGTCTCAGCTCCAGAAAGCCTTTGAAAGAATGAAGCCGTACTCTCCCAGGGTCTTACAGCACCTGGCGCAAGGCCATGTCACACGGGATGTGGCAGATCCTTGTCATCCCACCTGCTAGACGCTTGTGTCCTTCAGGGCTGAGCATGGAGGGTGGGTGACATGGCATGTGGCCAGTGAACGGTCATTATGTTGAAGTGAAGGAAAATATCTTAAATTCACATTATCCTCACAACTTCACTTTAGTGAGTCAGTTATGCAAATTACACATCTTATATGGTGAGTGTGAGTGTGTGTGTGTGTGTGTGTAGTATGTATGTATATGTGTGTGTGCACATGGTCTGTGTGTGGGAGAATGTGGTGTGTTTGTGTGTTTGTTATAGTATGCATGTATGTGCAGTATTTGTGTCTGTAGTAGGTGTGTGTGTGTGTGCATGTGGTCTCTGTGGTGTGTGTGTGGTGTCGGATTCAAGGAAAAGGTCTCACAACTTTACTTAGTGAGTCAGTTACACAAACCACATATCCCGTGTTCTCTTTATTATGAGAGTTTTAAGGTAAGAGCAAAACTAGGGAATGGAGGAGAGAAGAGGCTGGCTTCAATGCAAGGGACAAATATCTCAAAGTCTGGGATATACGTGAGAAATTTTTTTTCCTAAGACCTAGGGCTGGCTCAGCCAGTACAAGGTCTTGATGACAGGTCTGAGAACCTGTGTCCAGCCCCAGAACTCAAGGACAAAAGAGAGAATGGATTTCTGAAAGTTGACCTTTGACCTCTACATGTTCACTGTGGTGTGACCCTGCAATCATACCACACACACCCCACACAAGCACACACAGAGATATACACCAAACCAAACACATATACACACATGAAGACACACAACACACACATACACACACATACACACACACACACACACACTACATGCATGCCCCTTTTCATCCAGGCATATACGCTCAGACCACATGCACACACACACACATGTATACACCTACACATATGCACATCATGCCAAGCACACACACACACACACACACACACACACACAAACACACACCCTACTCCACACAGAGATGGCAAGCACACACATATACATACACACAAACACACACAAACAGGCTCACATCACTGTGGACAATGAATGTGTAAAAGGAAAGATTATTTACTGTTCTCCAACTGTCTAAAGCACAATCACCGGGTCTGTCCCCTGGGCTTATGAGGTCCTGTGAAGCGGACAGCGAGGAGGCAGTCAGGTCAGGAGTTATAGAAAGGGAAGCATCCAAAGTGGTACATGGAGTTTCTGGGTTTGGATAGTTTTTGTTTCTTCCACTTCTGAGTGAAGATGCCCCCCGCTCCTTTCCTGATTCTCCCCTCCATGCCAGCCTCATCTTCTTTGCCTTTTATACTTCGACTTCAGAAGAAATACGTCTGTCCCATCGGTTAAAAAGCACTGACGTCAGGCAGGCTGTACTGCTTAGGGTGCTGGGACCTTCGGCTCCCCCTTGGTTCTGTTTGCATGAGTAAGTTAATGTCAGGATTGCAACAGCCCCAAAAGAAAGTAGAAGGCCAGGCCAGGTGGCTGACAGCCCTGCTAGGACAGGGAGACTGAGAGAGAACAAGAATTCTCACCTAGCCAGACAGACTGCAAAAGGAATCCTTTGCAAAGGGGTGTGTGCAGAAGAGAGAAGCCACACACACTGTCGCTGAAGGAACAAACTGCCGCTACTCCGCAGCTCGGGAGACACAAGGCTCGCAGAGAACAGTTGACGTGGTTTTTTCCCTCCAGTTCCATTTGTTACTGAGTGAACGTTCAGTGTGATGTAAAGTTCCACTGCATAATTTTTATGGTGTGCTGTGGCCACGAGGATCTGTGTGTGATTTGTGGCCTCTTTCAATGCTCTGTGTAGATTCCGCTGAATCAGGAGTGCCCCTGTGTCGGAAGGCTGTGTAATGTGTTGAGATCGACTGACACCAGAACACAGCCTCAGGGACAGCATCTTTCTGCATTTTTGAGTGCTGTGCCAAATGTACTACTACAATGAGTGGGGAGTGGAGAATTCACTTATAAATGTGTAGGTTAAGGATTGACTACTAATTTACACTGATGGGGCAAGTTAGTGTGCACATGCAACAGTCAAAGAACTGAGCAAAGGCTATGGCCTCATTTTTTTTCCAGTGATAAAGATTACCCACACAACCAAAAGAACATCATCCATCAGCCAGCCAGCCAGGCATGCACGCGCGCATGCATGTGCACACACACACACACACACACACACACACACACACACACACAGGCGCACATGTATATACACACACATACACACACACAAACATACACACACACATAAGGTAGAGGGAAGAGAGACAGACAGGCAGAGAGACACACAGAGAGAATCATATATACTTCATTCCTCCCCCCTTTTATTTATGGATGAAAAGGTTAAAATCTCTAGTGGTTTAGAGAAATTAAGGTGGATTTTAAGTTCTTTAGGGGCGCAACAGTCTAAGAAAACCAACCGCACTACAGCCCATTCTTTAAGAGTCCGACAGAGGTCTGGGATATACGGTGATTAAGACAAAGTGTGGAACCCTCGAGGCCCCAGGTTCCTAAGTGCAGTTATTTCACGTGCTAAACCAAAGCCACCACTAATAATGAAAAAGGCCATTCAGTTTGTACCCTACTCCAAACATAACACACAGTGGCCATGGATGCAATTGGACACTGTAACTAAATGTCACCCATGCTTAAAATGCCATTGAGGAGTCAGAGCAGAAACACAGCTGTCTGAGTGTGGTGTGCAGGTAGGTGGCTACGGCAGAGAGAAGGGGTAACAGCGACTTTACTTCAGACTAGGAGATACCCACCCTTAACGAGTCCGGCTCCAAGACCAGTAAAGTCAGCAATCCTCGAAGAAGCCACTCTGAGAGGGCACTAGTGCCAGACACCTTCTGCCACCGGGAAAGGACTACGTGTGACACTATCTGATGGGGTCTCTCGACTTCCTCTCAGTCTTCTTGAGGCTTCTGAGGCTGGTAGCAAATCAATAGGAGCCCATTTCCTCAAACCTCCCACCTCTGGGGGAAATTGAATGATGTTTTGGAGTCATGCGGGGGTGTAACTGGGCTGTTTGTGGCTGTTGTTAACAAGGTGGGTGAAATATAAAGACAAACACATCTGTGGGAGGCTTGGGGAGCACAAGCAGAGGGGGAGGTTCACACGCAGATTGAGCAGCGGGGAATTCAAGCTGTATTTTCTGGTTGGGATGTGTGGACGTTTTTAGAATGTGACAACAGAGACTGGCCTCTTATCTTGAACTGTTTCTTCTCACCTTGAAGCAACTATTTACCACCTCAGGATGTTTTTCTAAAAGCAGTAGGGCATTTCGCCCCTCTGGACCAGGGTTTCACACTACTTGATCAGTACTGTCCATAGTGGACCTTGAAGGGATTGGCCATCTGTTCATCAGCGGGTCCGTAAGAAAGGCACACAAGTTGTGAACTGCAGACATGAGTCGAGCTAAGGGTCTGAGCTGGGAAAGGGATATGGCAATGTTTACAGCTTTCCTTTAACTGAAACCTGTGGTGGGCGCTTCAGTCAAGACCTGCCTCCCAAGGGCAGCTGGGAATTCCTTAGCATGATGAACGCGTGCTTAGCTGAAAGGTAGTGCAGGTTTTTGAGGCCAAGGTGAAATTTATAGGTACCGCTCCTACCCGGAGGCTATCTGATGCTAACCTCAGGACATACTGAACTGATGATGGCGAAGTCCTAACCTGAAAAGTGTCGACAGCCTAGATAACGGTAGTGAATAGCTCTACAGTCGACTTTATTCAAACATCTTCCCTCTAGTATCTTTAAAAAAAGTACGTACACATTTTGTAGTAGCGGTGAATACTGAGGAGATCTTTTTCACTGTTTCTTCCTTTGCGTCTTGATATCATAAAGTACATAGCCTGTATTCCTTCTGCCCTCAGAGAACTGGAAGCATATTTGGCCAGTGGCTTCTGTGTACAAATAGTTGTTGGGATTCTACATCCTTCTCTCCCTTCCCACCCCTCTTTGTCCTCTCTCATTGTGATTCTGTGTCTGTCTGTCTGTCTGTCTGTCTCTCCCTCTCTCTCTCTCTCACGCGCACGCGCGCGCGTGCGCGCGCGCACACACACACACACACAAAACCACTATTTCATTCCATGAGATATTTTTATTCCTTCAAGTCTGCTTCACGTTGCCCCTATTTCTGGTAGCTGTTTATGATTTTCTACCTAAACAACCATATATTAACATGTAAGAACAATAAACCGAGTGTGTGTGGTGTGTGTGTGTGTGTGTATGATTTCTATCAGTTTCCTAGTAGAAGACTATTTCTCTAGTGGTTTGGGGGTAAAATAATTTTGGATTCTTTAGCTTAATTCAAGTTTATTTTCACAATTATTATCATTATAGCATGGCAAAAGCCAAGAAAATTATGTTTCAATACTTGATTATCCACATGGTTTAGATTTTAAGAAATTAAAAGATTAAAAGAAGGTGCTCCTATTCTGTTCAGAGTAGAGGGGAAATTTTCCAGGCTCAGGACCTGTATTTGTTACGTGATGGCTTATGATATCAAGACACCCACTCTCCTTGGGGATAAATTGTTAAATACTTTATCTTTAAGTTGTGTGTATATGTGTGTATGTGAGAGTGTGAGCTCACTAGTACAGGTGCCTGAGGAGGGTGCTGGATGTCTTGGAGCTGGAGTTACAGGCGGTTGTGAGCTGCGTCCCCAGCCCGTGGGCTCTGGGAATTGAACTTGGGTCCTCTGCAAGAGCAGCCTTAGCTGCTTAGCTGAGAGTGCCAAGTTCCATCTCCCCATCCCTAAGAGGACAATCAACGCTGCAGACTGTGGGGGTATTAGAGAAGATGACTGCACACAGAGGCGTATATGCAGTTAGATACTCAGTAATTACAGAAGCGAGGTTGTCATGAAAGCAGAGTCTCCAGATTCAGAGTCTGCTGCCCCCACCTTCCCACATTTACCTTCTTCCCTCATGTGTGGAGATGGGAAGAAAAATGGGACTCAAACAGACCAACCCCAAGAAGACACAAATGACGAGGAGCTCAGGACAGGAAAGCTTGCAAGAGAAGTGCAGGCTATTTGACTGGGAAGACACTGCAGCCCTCGGTCCTCCACTGTCTTGATGCCTTTCCTTTCCACTTATTCCATCGTGGTATGCACTGAGAATCACGTGAAATCCAGCAAGGAGGAACGAATCCCTCAACTCCTTGTGTTTACTTTCTGCGAGCTGACTTTTTAAAGACTGTGTGTTGGGTAAATAGTAAAAAATGAAGTCACTTACCAAGGGTTAATATAGAATGCCAAAAGATAGTCAGTCCAAAGACATGAAGGCAGCAGGGTTAAGAAAGCAAACACACTCCTACGCCTGTGAGCATTAATAAACAGATGCAAAGATGAAAACATGGTAAGGGTTAGTAATTCAGCTGTGTACAGATATCAGTAAGTTCCCTGCCAGGGTCAACCCACACTGCAGTTAAATAGCATTCCCCTCTGTGGGCTTCCAATGGAAGGCTCAGAGGCTACAATATTGATGAAATTGACTTCTATTCACCCAAGCCCCCATTGTAATCAGAGACAACCTTCAACTCATTTCATATCAGTTTGTCTGCCATTAGGAGGTCTCATTTTCCACTCACTTCCCCAAGGCTCAGTAGTGCCTGGTGTGTTATTTTCAGCCACCAGCCCTTCCAACCTAAGCTAATTTAAGAGGCCAGGTAGGAGAACGACAGCTTGTATGAGTGGATAGAAGTGGCCAGGTCGCTTATGTGGGTTCCAGGGAGGACCAGGCTTTTGTACCACTTGATGTGACATCCAATAGTATTTTCAATTTAAACCTTAACCAGTTTCTAAAGCTATTTCTTAAAGTACCCACGCAACATGCTACTTGGGTATATCATTCATTCAAAATCAACAGATGATCCATGGCCTGGGGTGTTTCATTGGTCCTTATCAGAGTGGAAGTAAAACATTAAGCAATCTTATTTTAATTCTCATTGACATTAAACGTCTGATTGGAATCTGTTTTCACATATTCAGACAGCAATCAGGTCAGAGCATCCATTCATGTGGATTGAAAAATACCCTTCGATGCACCTAGAGTTAGTGTTAAAACTAGAAGGAAAGTGTTATCTTGTCACTTTAGTTAGAACAAATCCCCTCTGCGATATAGCATCTCACGCCCTCAGAATATGCTGTTGCTAGTGAAACTGAGTTTGCTACAAGCTACAGGAGAATTTTCTTGATTTTATAGAAATGTCCTAAAAGGAAATATTTTAGGTTCCCCAAATTGGTTCACAAATCTTACAGACTTCGGCTGGCCAGGAAATCATTAACACACAGCTTTCTAGGGTCATAGATACAAATTGTGGAAGTTTCTAGATGAGTCTCACACACTGGCTTGGGGACCCAGCCTTTTAAAGGGAATAATAAGGAATAGGTGAGTCTCTTAATCTTGCGAAGAATTCTAACATATTTGAACAAACCTTCTCATGTTTCTGAAATTGTCAGCATCAAGGGCTTATACATTCTCTTTCTTCATAACGGGATTGATCATATTTTAATAGGAAAACTCTATTCATGTTAAAATTTTAAAATGACCCAAAGTGCAGTCATATCAAAGAGAATCTCATTTCAGCTCTGCTTTTGACCAGGGCGGTCATAACTGACACTCTGAGAGGGAGACTACATATTTTAAAAAAGGTTCTTTACCTTGTTGACTATGTAGGATAAAATTTCTGGTGTCTCAACATCTGATTCTATGACATTGGCCACTTTGGGGAAAGTGGGTTCATTTAAACTCTTTGATGGTTGCCTGCGAACTACAGGATGTCAGGAACCCTGGTCCCTTGAGTAGAGTAAGTTCACCTGATTGGTAATTCTCTTGGATAATCTGAATTGAATGCTAAGCTGCCCAGGACTGCTGTTTATTACACACTGTAGTTCAGTACAACACCAATGATATTCATCTCTGGACATTTTTCTAATTACTTAAGTATCTCTTCTTTTTAGGACCTTCCCTTCCAATTGTAAATGATGAAGACATCATAAAAATTTCAAATTTGCCTTTCTTTGATATAAGAGGTGAGATCCTTGGGCTGCACACTTTTATTTAATATTTGAATGGAAGTGTTGGCCCCCATTGCCAGGTATTCGGCTATATTATGTTATTTATTCAAGTTATCCCTTGGGCCTGTGGCTGCCACTTGTTTGTTGTGGCTGTTGTACTGGAGTCTGAGGCACAGCTTTGGGCCCTTTGCACGACTTTATCATCTCTTTTTCCTCTGCTTAAGAATCCTAGTCATTGATTACCCGATGAAGTAAAGAAAGGACAACCAGAAAAAAAAATCACCTATGCCTTAAAGACATTAAGTTTGAAGCAAGCACTGGCCAGCTAAGCCAGCTGGAGACATGTCCTGATTCAATACTCACCAACTGTAGGGAAGTTTCCCTTCCCTCTCCAAGGATGCAAAATTGACAAACGTGCCAGCTCCACATTCCCTGTATGAAATAGACAAAATCAAGGTGATTACTTGACAGAGCTCTTTACCTGTTGTGAAGGGCAGGAGGACCTTTGATCCAGCTTATCAGAATAGCATTAAAAAGGGGTCAGTGGAGTGAGTAATGTAAGTTTCCTATGATTCTCGTTTGCATACAATGCCAAAAACAAAGATAAAACACAAAGAAACGGTCCCTTGAAATATAGCAAATCAAACTTTTTGAGCCAAAACTGAGTCAGCCCACACAACCTTTGCCCAAAGGTGCCAAAGGTGTTCATGACCCTAATGTACATCTGTGCTTCCATAGTTGACCCTAACATACATCTACATGTCCATTGTTGACCCTAACATACATCTACACCTCCGTAGCTGACACTCCACGATTGTTCGTGTGCATGACTATTACCGTGTATTTCTCCTGAGTTGGACATTACATCATACTATTCCCACATTGCCTGCTAAAGGCAGGTTGCAGTTGCTGCTTCCCAGGAAATGAACTTTCCCTGGCTTCTGGGCCACTTTAGTTTTCTTTTTCCTCCACTGGCCAACTTTCACCAGTCTCTTTCTGTTGCCTTTTGCTGAGGTTGGAATAGGAATGCCCTGCCCCGCCCCAGATTCACATCTTCCAATCCTTGGCCTATAGGGAGTGGTGCATTTCTTTGTTGGAGGAAGTATGTCACTTTTCGGAGTGGGTTGTGAAATCTCCTATGTTCAAGCTCTACCCAATAGGGCACACACTGTCCTTCTGCTGCCTGCAGATCAAGTTGTAGAACTCTCAGCTCTTCTCCAGCACCGTGTCTGCCTGCATTGCACCATGCCTCCCGCCACAATAATAATGGACTAAACCTCTGAACTGTAAGCCAGTCCCAATGAAATATTTTCCTTCATAAGAGTTGCCGTGATCATGGTATCTTTCCACAGTAATAAAAGTCTAATTAAGACACATTTCTTTCTTTTTTCTTTCTGGAAATAGGCAACTCTTCAACTCTATGTTTGAAGCAAATTTCTCAGATGCAGAGGTTACCAAATGAGCAGATTGTCTTCAGAAAACTGATGGATTGTTCTGCAATGTGAAGAAAGTAGTTCAGAGTGTGTCTAAGGAAAAAGACTTGAGGTTTATCCTAGTGGTAGAGTACTTGCCTAAAATACACAAGGTCCTGGCTTCCATCATCATCACCATCATCATCACCACACACACACACACACACACACACACATACACACACACACACACACAATCACACACATACACACACATACACACACACTCACACACATGAACAGACAACCATACTTTTCTTACCTAGCCATCTGCAGGTGCTTCTTTCTGAGAATGACAAGGGTCACTAATAGCAGTCCAATTAAAAGTGTGCTAAGGATGGCCAGCACCGAGATCACCACCACGTTAGGGTTCACCTCTGTAACTAGAGAGAGAAGCCACATGTTGCTATAGACTATAGGACATGGAAAGTGACAGAGCTGGTCGTAGCCTTTCCTCTACACCTTGGAATGTTGAGCTTATGATGAAGATGATAATGACTATCCGTGTTTGTCTAAGGGAACTATTGCCTCACCTTATAGGAGAGCTCTGGGGGCTGACAGATGATCCTTAAGTATATGGGGAAAGTGAGTTATAATTTACAAAATGGCAATAGCTGTGTTCACTTTATATTTGAGAGGGAGGAGCCTTTTAACTGGACAAAAGGGGGGAATGTAGATTGCTGTCTATATGTAAGTGAGAGCAGGCACAAGATAAGGTGAGAGCCTGTGACTGGTTAGTGGAAAAGGAAAGTGGGCAGAGAATTTAAGAGAGGAGAACAGAAGTACAGAGAGAGGAATGAATGGAGAGGAGGGGATAAGGTGGAACTGAGAGGAGAGGAGGAGGAGCCAGATCCACACAGTCCTGGGAGCTGTAAGCACTGGGGATTTCTTAGATTGATGATTAAATAATAAGTGGGGTGTGTTTACCCCATCTAGGTGTAGCCTGTGTTTATATCAATTGAGTTTTGAGTTCTTTGTGCGGGTGTTTTGTGGGTTGAGAATTTACTAATATAAATCTGACTGATAAATTACAAGCCTCTAGAGTTTTGATTTTACCATGTTACTGGGATTTGTGACCACTAACCACAGGGGGTGGAGGGCTGGGAATGTGAACAGAATCCGCAATCAGCAAGAGAATCACAAGGTGGGCGGTCGCTGCATGGGGCTGGCCGTGAAGATGGTGGGACCACTGGAGCCAGAGAGTAGCCAGCGATAGTGTGGGATGGTGCCTTTTTAAAATATTTCACACTACAGTGAGTCTGTTTCTCAGAACTCCAGCATGCGGGACACTCTTATAAGGAAAAGCTGCAAGGGCGAGAAGTATCGATGCTGTGGTTCGCAACTACTTGAAAATTGAGACTCTAGAAGTCATTACCATGCATTACCACTGTTTAGCACGTTCAAAAGGCTTTGAAGGTGGCGGGTTCTTATTTCATGCCCAAGACTTTAAAGTCGGAAAGCACAGCTGGGTCATTCGCTCCCAGCAGATAACGCATAGGAACAAGGCATCAGGGAGCTGCCATCTGTGGTGGCATTTTATGCATTGACAGAAGTAGACATTCTGACAGGCTGTAGCCATATGCTCAGAGGCTTCCTGTCTGCACAGGCACAAAGATTAGATCTATTAATAAGTTGGAGAGGGGGGCTTCTCTCCTGTACTTTCTCTGATGAATGGTCTACTGATCACGTATGAACAAGAAAACGGAAGCAAGAAACAAGGAACCAGGTTCTATGGGAGACAGGGGAGATGCTTGCCCTCCTTCTCAGGTCAGAAAACAAAAGAGCTGATGGGCTTGCGGGCACGTGCCTGTACCCTAATACTTGGGAGGTTGAGGTAGGAAGATTAGGGTCTTGGGGGCAGTTTGGAATATATGGTAAATTTGAAGTCAGCCTGAGCTACATGCTAACCCATCTCAAAAACCCACAGAGCCAATACTTAATGCCTTCAGTACTTGCCCCTTGCCACCTCTGCTGAGTGCCGGGAAGAAAGAAGAGCAGGCTATCAACTCCATTGGGAGCCATATTTATCTCCCAAGCTTATTTGTTTACACTTGTAAGTAAACTGGACAAAAAAGTCACCCGTTGCTCTCATTTTCCACAATATGGACAAGACTTAATACACAGTAAAGAGCATTCTTAAAAGTGTCACAGAAGCCACACATGGTGGCATACGACTGTAGCTCCAGCTTTTGAAGAAAGGAATGAGGCAGAGGGATCCCTATGAGTTCAGGAAAGAATGATGCAGGAGGATTCCTATGAGTTCCAGGCTAGCCAGGACTACGTAGTTGGAGTGTGACTCAACTTTACTCTTCGTCAAAAACCAAATCAAAGCATCCAAGCAAATAAGAACACTCAACCAAAAACCCTGGAGGAAAGGGTCCTGAAACGACGATGAAGGAGTGTCATAACGCTGCCCATGTGTACTTTGCCTCTTCTTCTAACAAAGACAAATAAATAGAAAGGCTAACACCAAAACAAGGCGAAGCTGGCACTACTCATCCTTCAAGCCATAAACACAGAGATAGTTTGCAGACACAAAAGCAAATCCATTAAAGGGACAGAGTGCTCCTAAGAGTGACTGCCTACATGGGGTCTTCACAGAGGGTCTGGAATTCCTGCTGAGAACAATGCAAATACAATACCGCAGGAAAAGAACAAGGAGGCCGGCCGGCCCTGTCCCAGACCCCACATTAATCACCGATTTGCCTGTTAGCATGGCTGAAGTAGCAGCTTCCTTGCTTTGATTTTAAGTGGGAGTCGTAACTACTATTTGACCAGGGCCAGCCAAGGACCTGTACAAATGAGAGTGAGTTGGTTGGGACTGTGTCTACCCCCTGATGAGGATTCTAAGGATGGTTACCTTGGTGATTTCTCTTGGGTAAAGGTATACAACTTTAGGGCAGTCTGTATTTTTACTTCTAATTTTCTAAAGAAAATAAGATGAAGCTGGAGATGCAATTCGGTGGTTAAAAGCTTTTGCAGAAAGCACGGGTTTGGTTCTAAGCTCCTGCATGTTCGCTCACTACCTTCTCTCACCAGTCCTGGGGGATCTGATAGCCTCTTCTGACCTCTGCTGGCAGCAGGCATGAACACAGTGCACAGATATCTATGTCAGCAAGACGATCATATGCATTAACACGAACATATGAAGACAATATATATTTAAAAAAAGACTTGAAGACAATACAAATCTTTTTCTAAATCACATGTTCTAGCCAAGTGTACTTTGGAATAGGAGTCAAGGGCTCCCTGAAGAACCTGTAGCTTGGAGTGTTTTCAAAGGAACACTGGTTCTAACAAAAATTCAGGCTATGTCTACTTAGAAGGAAACACTAAAAAAATAATATATACTCTTCCAAAGACCAGATTGACTCAATCTGTGTCATTACCCATTGTGGAGACAGCTATAAACGTAGGGACACTGGGACTGTCGTGGCTGAAGCTGGTGACACTGCAGTTGTAGGCGGTGGCCGGGAGGAGGCTGGAGATGGTCACCACATGGGAGAAAACAGCTATGGGTTCCTGGAGATGGAGAAAATAAAACACATTTCACATCGTCGTCTTGTTTGTGAAGGCATTCTTCATATTGAGGAGGCTATATGTAGAGTAAAAGTAATTAAAAGATGGAAAAGGTTGATAGTGAAAAATCTTTCCCCCTTTCTTTATCCCCCTCCACGTCACTCTGTTCCATGGAAGCAGCCGCCATTACTGGGTGTTCTCCTCCTTGTACCTGTTTGATGGGGGCATAAATATGATGTCCACGGTTGACATCCCAGCTGACGGTAATGAATGATGGTGCAGTTTACACCCTACTCTGCTTATTTGCGCTTGAATCATGTTGTCACCTTTGCTATAAGTTCATATTAAGCTGATTTATCCTTTTAAAAATGGAAAACATTAAAACTATATGCATGAATGTTTGTCTGTCTGTCTGTATGGGTACTGCGTGCCTTCAGTACCTGTGGAGACCAGAAGGCGGTACCATATCTCTTGGAACTTGAGTTGCTGACAGTTGTCTGCGACCATGTATGTAGGTTCTGGGAAACCAAGCCCAGTTCTCCACAAGTGCAACAGACAATGTCAACCCTAAAGCTATCTTTCCAGCTCCCATTTTACCCTCCTGAAGTAGGGTCCACAAATTTATTAAAAGTTCATACTTTATCACACCTACTGATGTAGATTTAAGTCGTCTGTGGATTTCCTTGTGTACTGCTGTGAATAATGCTAAGTAAGCATCATCCTGCAAACATAGAAACCCTTGTGCATGTAAAATCACTCCCTGTATTTATGTACATGTGGCGAGTTAACATGATCTCCAGCCTGGCAGGACCTGGAATCATCTATGAGATTGTGGGGGGTGGGGCGTGTTTAGATTAGGTTAGCCTCTGGGCATGCCTGTGAGAGTATTGCAATTAGGTTAAGAAGGCCCACCCCAAAGCATCAACAGGAGGACTCTAACTGAACAAAGACATCATAATTCTCTGCTTCTGGATTGTTGGTACAATGTGAGCGGCTTCTTCCAGCCCCTCTGTCAGGACTTCCCCACCATGAAGGACTGAGGGTGCACTGAAACCATGCATTTGGAAGAGATTCCTCCTGGAAGCTGCTTTGGTTGGGGTATTTTATCCCAGCAATAGGAAAAACCAAAACACTGTGGTATGGAGACACAGATACAGACGACAGAGACAGACAGACAAGACACACACATGAACACTTGCACATACACTGCTTGTGAAGGTATATAAATATATACATACTCATACATTCCCAGCAGCTGAACCTCTCAGTCACCGAATATGCCTTTTCAATACTGAAAACTCTTGAAAATTAATCCTCCATAGGCCAGTTTACCTGTTCACCTCTGTTGTGTGTTAATGACTGTTTTCCTGCTTTCTGTCTGGCATGGCATACTTGTCTTTAGTCTTTTCCAATAAAACCTGGGTCTAGTAGTTTTATTTTGCATTTCTTATCATGAGGGAGGTTATACATTTTCCATATGTTGAAGGATCTGTTGTTCTTGTTTTCCTATTCATTTGTTTAAAGGTATTGGTTTTCATCCTTTTTTTTTTTTACTTGAAGTGGTTCTTTATATATTAAGGACCCTACCTGTTTGTCTTCATTCTCTATTTTTATCACATTCAACCAAAGCATGGTGATAGTAGGTGCTCAGAAGCAAAATTATCTCATTTTTAAGAAGAGTAAATTGATAATTTGATAGATACATGGTCAGAGAGTAGCACACACACACACACACACACACACACACACACACTTGCACATTTTTTCAAAAGAAGATCATGGAACACTGCATCCTAACCAGATGGCAGCCTACAACACTGCTTTCCCCTCCCACCATCACCTAGACTGGAAGAGTCCTGGCAGGCAAAGAAAGCCTTTTGCTAACAGGACTGAATTGCAGCAGGTAGCTGACTAACCATTGTGTCTCTAATGGAAGACATCACTATAGTTACAGAGGAGAAAATCCATTCCTGGCAGAACAGTTATTTTCCAAAAAGGTTCTTAGAACAGAGACAGGACTGAGCTAGTCAGCACAGATCAAAAGAGAGAAATTCATAGATGAGACTATCAAAGGGTCAGAGGAATCAAAGCCGATTATCTCAGCAATCAATCTGAAAAGAGCTGTCCTCCCAGCAATCCTCTCCCTCCTCTCAGACACAAGGCCTTCATTTATTGAAAGAGCTTCAATTATTTATGCTGGAAGAATTACTCTGTCTCCTGCAATATATGAACTCTCCCAACCTGCCCTTTCCCTTCCTCTGGCTTTAAAGTGCTCTCTCTCTCTCTCTCTCTCTCTCTCTCTCTCTCTCTCTCTCTCTCTCTCTCTCTCTCTCTCTGTCTCTCTCTCTCTGTGTCTCTCTGTGTCTCTCTCTCCCTCTCCCTCTCTCTCTCCCTGTCTTTCTTCCTCTCTCTCTCCCTTCCCTCCCTCCCTCTCTCTGTCTCTGTCTCTCTCTCTCTCACACCATACACACACACACACACACACACACACACACACACACACACACACACACACTTAGCTACTCCCAGAGCTGAGTATCCATCCCTGCCCTCCATCATGACCTGGAGTACAATAAAGTTGTTTGTCATTCCTGCTGTTTATGGCCCCAAAGCTTTAACAGTAACAATTTCTGGGATTTTTCTCTTTTAAATTATTTCCACAATATATATGTTCCCACTCTTTGCTGGAGACCATGTATTTTAATTATTTATACATTGGCATCATTATTTGTAATGTCTTTTAAGTTTAAGATATGTTTAAATAAAAACACGACAAACAGTTCTTAACCGTTAAAGTAGACATTCGGCGATAAGGTCCTCACAAGTATGTCTCCCAACTACTGAAAATTTCTATCTCTGCCCCTGGCTCCCCACATAACCCCAAGCAGACAGTTTTCACACCTTATAGTTGCATGCAACAGAAGTTTTTAGCTATTCCATTAGCCCTCATCAAAAGTAATTCAGAAAGATAGTCAAAGTGATCAGTACCTGGAGTTTGCCATCTTGTCCAGAGCCGAGCTGCTGACAGAAGACTTCGAAGAAATCAGCCACACCCTCCTCAACCCACAGCAGGGTCACCGATGTCTGTGTTCTGTTCACTGCGAAGAGTGACTTCGGAGGGGCCGGCTCTGAGGAAAGAGCAAAGTTTTAAAAACCACACACACACACATAACACACACACACAACACACACACACTCCTACACATACACATACACATACAATACACATACATATAACAAACACACACACACCACACACACACACACACACACACACACACACACACACACACATCCTTTTAGTAGTAACAGGGTGGATGTCCTGAGAACTCACAGGCAGGGAGATAAGCACCCGTCTTTTACACTGCTTTTAAATATACGCAGCCATAGGGCCGGCCATCTACATCCAAAGGCAGAATGTTTTGTGTCCTTCCCCACTTGTATTTTCAACTTCTCCTTTTGCACACTTCTGCTTTCTGCTTCAGCATTATAACCAGATTCTATTAATAGTTTCTGTGTCATCTCTCCTGGAGTTGGCATTGTCCTGACAAAACATAACTTTTTGAGTGAGACACAGAAGGAGGAGGAGGAGGAGGAGGAGGAGGAGGAGGAGGAGGAGGAGGAGAAGAAGAAGAAGAAGAAGAAGAAGAAGAAGAAGAAGAAGAAGAAGAAGAAGAAGAAGAAGAAGAAGAAGAAGAAGAAGAAGAAGAGAAAGAAGAAAGGAGGAAAAATGGGAAAGGGGCTCTTTTTCCTTAATATGATGAAGATTGGGCCTTAGCATCAACATGTCTTTTTTTTTATGGTCTTCTTAGGTCAGCAGTTTGAATTCTTGAAACTTTAGTGAAAATTAAGAGAGATAAAACTAAACAGATAACATGGTATTTAATTTTTTATTTTAATTTAATTTATTTCTTTTTTGGGAAAAAGATGATGGAGGGGAATCAGATGTTTAGGAGCATGCTAGAGATAAACATTTTATCATAGACCGTTTATCTTGGTCAATAGATTAATCCATTAGTTGAGGGCCCCACACCATGCTGTCTGGACCATTTTCTGTTCCTTTCCAGTAACTGAGTCACCAGCTTAGTTGGTCTTGGTCCTCTCGTCTAGTAAGTTCTCTACAATCCTATCTCTCATTTCAGAATTTCTTCTTCTCTTCTCCTGCCCCTATATTGTGGGTGCTGCATGGTAGGCTCTGTGTGGTGGAAGCTGTGATCTTTCTTTCTAGATCATCCAGTATGGAAACTGCTGAGCTGTCCTGGTCTGATACAGGGTCATGTTATCTGCTGGTAGATACACTTGACATGGGCTGCATGGACGTGCTACATCTTCCTGTCTGGGCTGAGCTGGCAGTGTGGTCCTCCAGCTGCACCATCCTTGCAGAGAGTCAGGTCTCTGCTGTGGGTCTTCCATTGTTATTACTTGTATGTCTTTCTATTGTCTGCCGCACTCTCCTGAACCTGGTCCTTAGTCCTATATTTTCACTGTGCTTGAATGTGCTGTGTTGATCCATTTCAGGTCATATCTGGTCAGTTTTGAAGTTCCTTTTTAGAATATCCTAATTACGTCCTGGTAAGGACACCAATACTTTAAGAATCTTTGCAGGTAGCTTGAACTTAAGTGCCACTAGGAGTTAATTTCCCATGAGGAAGTGGCAAGTTTAGGTGAGAGAGTTAAAGGGGAGAAGAGATGTAGACAGGGAAATTCCCAGCAGATGCCAGAATCTCCTTCTCACTGGCAAGCGTCACCCACTCCTCCAGGCGGGGCTCTGTCTCGCTTCTGAAGAAAAGAAACCGACAAAACCTCAAGTGTCAGAGGTCATCGGCCCCACTCAGATCTCTCAGTGCCGACAGGACCATAAGCCAGATCTAAGACGCAGCAATTGTGCCCGCTCAAAACCGCATCTTTGAGAGCAAGCGTGCATGGTTGGATAGCACTGAATAACGTTAGGCTCTGCCTTTTCTCTTCTAAGAATATCCAAAGCCATACACATGTGCTCTCATGATCCTAGCCCTTGTCGGTAGAAGCAGAAAAATACAGTTCAAGGGCAGCCTCAGTTATAGTGAGTTTGAAGCTAGGTTATATGAGGACGTGTCTTAAAAACCAACCTAACAAAACAACAACAACAACAACAACAACAAAAACCAAAACAGATAAAAAGATGGAGTTAAGTTTGATAAATTGCTTGCCACTCAAACATGGAGATCTGAGTTCAGATCCCCAGAACCTACATTCAAAGTCAGGCAAAATGGTCTGTGATTCCAGCATCAAGGAGACACACACAGGCGAGTCTCTGGAGTTCTCTGGAATCAGCAAGCTCTTGGGTGAATGAGATTCCTTGTCTCAAAAAGGAAGGTAGAGAGTGATTGGGAAAGACATCTGACGTTGACCCCTGACACCTATTCACACTCATACACATGTTCATGCGCATCCAGATGAGTGTGCACACAACACTGCACACACAACCCTATGAAGTACCACATTCAGAACTTGGGCAGGATGGAGGGCGGCAGTGCCATTGAATGATATACTATTAATGCCATGCAATTTATATGGATCATGGGAGGATCAGGCTGTTGCCCCTCTGTGGAGTGGAGAGAACCTCTGAAGTCAGAGCATGCGCCTAGCTCTCTGTGCTTCCCCAGAAAACCCCTTCTTTGTCTCAGAGGTCACAAAGGGAAAAGTCAAGTGTAATACTTAGTCTTGGAGCAGAACCTAATGTCTTCATTGTTCCAAATTTGTCTTTCTTTGCTAATCTGTTTTCTTTCTTTCTTTCTTTCCTTGGTGGGGAGGGGGAACGAGAGAGAGAGAGAGAGAGAGAGAGAGAGAGAGAGAGAGAGAGAGAGAGAGAGAGAGAGAGAGAGAGAGAATTCCATCTTACAAATCACTAATGTGCCTAGACTGCCCTTACACTCATGGTAATCCTCCTGCTTCAGCCTCTCAAATGTGGGGATTCAAGGCATGCTACATTTACTCTGTATTTTGATGCCACTCACTGATGAAGCTGTCTATTGAATGGTAACCATGACTTCCTATTATATCCAAAAGGGTGGGTGCACTCCCCACTGCCTCCATTTTATTCTTTTAAACTTGGTGAGCTTTACACGTGTGACATTGGTACTAATACTGTAAAAACCATCTCTATGTCTGATGTGGAAAAACCTTATTTTCCACCTTCAGTCTCAATGCGAGGAATTTCTAGAATTTTCTTAATGTGTAAAAATGCAAGTTGAGAGTCTTTTCCATGTATATTGTCACAGGTTTTTACAGCAGAACAAAGAATTTTCATATAAATTATTTTCAACTTTGCCAACAAAGTATCTCCCGTATGAAGTAGAATCTTCAGGGTTCTTTGTAAAGTCGGTTGAATGGTGTTGTGCTGGGGTAAACACATGAAGGAATATTTATCTGAAGTGATTACAGGTGAAATACTAAGGAAGACTTGTGAAGGAACTTTTAGCTGAAGCAGACACAGATAAAAGGATGTTCTGCTGATACAAACACGTGAAAGGACACGTGATGAAGGATTCTTTGCTAACAACATGCATGTATTGGCCTGCCTTACACTGCATGTTGAGCTGCATTGGTCGGGACTCCATAGAGAAAAACACACCAAGAAACTTCTGGTGGTGTGCTGCAGTTTCTTGCTGCTTCCTTGGACTCAGGCTGATTGGCAGGGCAGAGTGCTGTCAACTGAGACAGATGCACGTGCTGAGGCAAGATCTGTGGAGGACATGTGATGTGGGGACTCTAGGGATAGCTGTGGAGGCTGAGCTAGGCTTGCTTATAGAGCCAGCTGTGCAACGCTTGTGGGTCTCGTGTCTTCCCTGACGTTCCCTTCCCTGGGAGAGGCACAGCTGAGAACTTCTGGCTTTCTTCCTGGTCCCTCCTGCTGACTTGAGCCTAGGCTGAGGCCTGGCTGTCTCTGCTAGGTAGTGTCACCACTGTTGCTAACCCCACTCTCCTGAACTGGACTGCTGGTGTATCTGTGAAGTGTTTGTGAGTGTATCCAGCTGCCGCTGCTGACCTCTGAACTGAACTGCCAATTTCCAGACAACAGACAGGAGTTGCTCCAAAGAACCTTTCTAGACAGGTCCACTTCCTCCCCTATCCTTTCTTTCATGTCTCCTCTGGTGGGTGGTGGGATAAAAGTGAGGTTAGAGCATTTAAGAACCAGCATCAAAAACAAGGATTGAAAAAAAAGTAAAGTTACACTCATGCAAGCAGCGGAGGCCTCAGGTAGAAGCGGCATGACGCTCACATTGATGGGAGCAAACTCTGCAGGAGAAAGCACTGGGAGAAGCAGGGGAGAGGGGAGACAGCTGATGTAGGAGGGGGAAATTATTCAGGCTGAGTCGTGATAAGTGTGCCATGATAAGTGTGTCAGGACTAGTGTGTCAGGACCAGTGTGTCAGGACAAGGGCGTCAGGACCAGTGTGTCAGGACAAGGGCGTCAGGACCAGTGAGTGTATCAGGACAAGTGTGTCAGGATTAGTGTGCCATGATAAGTATATCAGGACCACTGTGTCAGGACCACTATGAACGGACTAGTAGGTCAGGAACAGTGTATCATGACAAGTGTGTCAGGACCAGTGTATCACGACAAGTGTGTCAGGACCAGTGTGCCAGGATAAGTGTGTCGGGACCAGTGTGGCAGGAACAGTGTATCAGGACAAGCTTGTCAGGACAAGTGTGACAGGACCAGTGTGTCAGGACTAGTAGGTCAGGACCAGTGTACCAAGACAAGTGTGTCAGGACCAGTGTGTCAGGACCAGTGTGTCAGGACCAATGTGCCAGGAACAGTGTGTCATGATAAGTGGATTATAAAGTTTGGAAGAGAAAAGTTTTAACAACAGGAATCTGTCAGATTTGGGTTTATTTTAGACTTCATCTCATCGACCTAGGAAAATTCTCTTCCTGAATTTAATTGGGAATTTGAATATTTAAAAAAGAATACTGAAGTATATAAAAAGCAAACATTTAGCATCTGAAAATGTATTAAATTATAAATTAGAGGTTGGAGACACGAATCAGTGATTAAGAGCACCAGTTGCTCTTCAGAGAATCCAGGTTCAATTCCAGCACCCTCACGGAGGCTCACAACTGCCTGCAACTTCAGTATCAAGGGATCTGACACTTTTGTCCTCTGCAGACATTGGGCATGCCTGTGGGGCAGACATGCATGCAGTCAAAACACCGACAAAAAAAAAAAAAACTTATTTACAGTGCGGGCTGGGAGAATATTCATTAAATTTCTAACATATCAAATATGTTTTAAAAATTCCTGTCCGAGAACAAACTATGTCTTTCAGAATTTTTCACTCACATCAAAGTTTTCATGACAGAGACTAAGACTGTCAAACTGATGTCTAAGATTTAGTTTCCTAAAGGGGAAGAGAAAGCCACAGGGCAGGCTTTTGTGGTTCCTCCTATGTCTGTCATAAAATTCCTTAAGTCAGTGAAACATGAGAAGCAGGCACAGAGAAGGTACAGGCCGCTGGTAGAGAAACAGGAAAACCCCAAATTCACTGGTAAGAGTAGACATACAGTTAAATTCAGGATGCGTTGAGTCTGAGTTAGTGGTGTGTGAATCACATGCCTTTCATATGAAGATTAAAAGTCAAAACAGGCTGGAATATAGTTAGGTTGGTTAAGTGCTTGCCAAACAAGCATGGGACCCTGGATTTGATCCTTTGCACAACATACATTTGGGGTGCTACTCCTACAACCCCCTACTTGAGATATGTGTGAGATAGGATCAGATCAAGGACAGTCACGTCTACACAGCGACTTCAAGATCGGCTTAGGCTACATAGGATTCTGTCTCAAAATGATCCAAATGTAAGATGTGCCAGGCAGTGGTGGCGCACACCTTTAATCCCAGCACTTGGGAAGCAAAGGCGGGCAGATTTCTGAGTTAGAGGCCAGCCTGGTCTACAGAATGAGTTCCAGGACAGCCAGGGCTACACAGAGAAACCCTGTCTCAAAAAAATCAATCAATCAATCAAACAAACAAATAAATAAATGTAAGACATATTAAGGTAAGGATAGGTATAATAATTTAATAATTTAGGGAGAGATATGAACTATAAAAACAATATTAATTGTCACAACAATCCACAGTGAGAGGGAAGTAGGGTAAGCTCGGGTTTAATCCCAGCACTTGGGAGGCACAGCAGGCAGATTTCTGAGTTAGAGGCCAGCCTGGTCTACAGAATGAGTTCCAGGACAGCCAGGGCTACACAGAGGAAACCTGTCTCTGTGTGTACATACAGAAACTTGGGTATGTACATATAAACATATATATTCATTTTATTGTATTATATTGGTGATGGTATTGAGGACTGAATTTGGGATCCTGTGTATGTTAGGCAAGCACCTACATCTCAGGCCTGCCTATGTATGTATGTATAATGTATGTATGTATGCATATGTAAATGGTAAAATAAAATCAAAACTTGTATGTGCATACAACATCCCAGGTAGTCAAAGCAATGCTGATAAAAAAGTAAAGAAGCTGTAAGCATGGTAATTTCAAAATATACTGCAAAGTCATAGTAGCCAACGCAACAGAGTCATGGTGTAACTGTCAATAAACAGAGCAACCAAGGGATCCGAACAGAGAGCCCAGAAAGTAGACCCAACATTTACAACCAGCCGACTTTTAACATGCAATATTTCTTTTTTAAGTCTCAGAAAAGGAGCAGAGATCCACTGTTTTCAGTGGAATTTGGGCTTGAGTTACTCTCTTTATCTTTCTCATAAAGTTTTGGTGGCAATGAGGATTTGATCCTTCGCACCACATACATTTGGGGATTTACTCCTGCAGTCCCTTCTTGAGATGTATAGGAGACGGTATCATGTCAAGGACAGTCTTGGCTGCACAGTGAATGCAGTTTCTGTTTGTCTTGAGAAGTTTCCTTCATTATTGAACGAAATAAATATATAGCTAAGAAAGAGAGAGAGAGAGAGAGAGAAAGAGAGAAAGAAAGAAAGAAAGAAAGAAAAAGAAAGAAAGAAAGAAAGAAAGAAAAAAGAAAAAGAGAACGAAAGAAAGAAAAAAGAAAAAGAGAACGAAAGACAAGAGAAGCTCTAGCTGGGAATGTCTCCTTTGCCATATGTGGTCTGGGTAAAGCGGAACTTCACTAGGGTGGTTTACGAGGGTGGAGTTGGGTTTTCCCTTCCTTCACTGGTTGCTCCATGCCACCCTCTCTCTTTTTCTGGAATCTTCTCTCTGTTCAGTCTCCGGGTGCTGGAACATGGGCCACACCCAGGGCTTGTCTCTCACTTCAGTTTCTAATTGGTGTTTGGTGTTCTAATTCAGACATCCCAGACCAGAAGCTCCCTGCGATCTCTGGACACACAGCCACCATCTCTTCGCTAGACACCTGCACTTTCATTTTCTATAGTTTTCAAATCATTTTTTTTAAGTTAGAAGAACCATGGGCTCTTAACACCCCTCCCCATTAACCATTCACAGATCCTGCTTGTCTCTGTATCTCCCTGAGTTACACAACCATAAAACAGAGTTGCTCAAGAGCCAAGCTGAGGAGTTTTTCTTAATTTCTTTTTCTTTCACTTCCTACAGTTGTCCAAAAAGAAAGTTCTGAAGCCTCGATCTCTAAAATACCTCCCAAATCCTGCCCAAATGTCTCCATCTCTGTGACAGCCACCTCCCCTAGAGTCGCCCTTACTTCTCATCAGATCTGACTAAATCACAGTGGTCTTCTCCTTATCCTGATAAGTAACCTTTCACTGGGAATCCTCTGCTTTCATTGTTGGCCCAACTATGCTTTCTTTTTAATTCTGACATTTGTGTTTCTGCATGTGTGTGTGTATGTATGAGTGTATGTGCATGTATACATGTGTGTGCATGTGTATGTGTGTATGAATACCTGTGTGTATGTATGTGTGTGCATGTATACATGTGTGTTCATGTGTATGTTTGTATGAATACATGTGTATATTATGTGTGTACATGTGTACTCACGTGTATTTGTATGTGTATGTGCATATATACATGTGTGTGCTTGTTGTGCATGTGTGTATGTATGTGTATTGTGTGTAAGTATTTGCACACATTTATTATCTTACACCAGTGATGCCCTAGAAGCCAACCACACAGCTCTCTGCCATCTCATCCTCATCCTCCATCACCCATGGTCAACGGTCGAGTGTCCTTTCCCAAACTCCCTTTAGGTATCAAAAATGAAGTGTGCCCTTAACACATGGTAGATTTTTCCATAAGTAACCACTGTTATTGCACATACTTATTGGTCACACAGTTAGACAAATTATAAAGTGCATTCACTAAGTAACAATCAAGGCAGACCATGTCATTACTTCTTTGTATTTAGTTTGTATTTAGAGCCTCAGAACCCCTTTCTTCTGATTCTTTTTGTTTGTTTTCTCGAGACAGGGTTTCTCTGTGTAGCCCTGCCTGTCCTGGACCTCACTGTGTAGGCCAGGCTGGCCTCCAACTCAGAGATCCACCTGCCTCTGCTTCCCAAGTGCTGGGATTAAAGGTGTGCGCCACCACTGCCCGGCGATTCCTCCGATTCATAACCAAACACAACAGGGCTGCTTACTGGACCTGCAGCCGATTTCCCGTGCTAGCGTCCCTGCCCTAGCAGGGACATCTGCCTGTGACATCTGCCGTAGCTAAGGTAATTTTCCTTTGTGTCTCACTAAACGCCAGCACTTCTCGGTTGCTCTCACTCTAACTACAGGTTTATCCAAGGCTATCCTCTCCGCTCCCTCGGTTATTTATGATAAACCAATTAATCTTCACGTCTATTCCTTTACTTTCAAAGGAAAGATTTATTTTCTTGTGTGTGTGTGTGTGTGTGTGTGTGTGTGTGTGTGTGATAGAGTGTGTGTTTGTGCAGGTGTGTGTGCTGGTGTTCACCATGGCCAAGGAGGTGACAGGTTCGTTGGAGCTAGAGTCAAAGGTGTCTGTGATCTGCCTGGTGTGGCGAACTGAGGTTTAAAACCCTCTGAATGCGCCATACTACTAAGCCATTTCTCCAGATTCCCTTTCCTACTACTGATTTTTTTCTTATTTTTTTTAACTCCAAACTTAGTCATTTTTGCTATGCATAGGCATCAAAATGCCTATGCTTCCCTCAGAGGAAGCGGCTGTGTCTGAATCTACCTGCAGGGAATCTATATCATTATGTAACAGATTAGTGTAATCTATCTTTTCCTGATATAAATTATTTTCTTCTTATTTCGAGGAATTATGCAATGGTACCAACTTCAATAAAGTCAAGGTATTTTATTCAACCTAAGTTAATAAGTGCCAGGAGCCTAACTGACTTTACTTTTCGTTTAGAGTTCATTTTAAAGATAGGCTTGGGTTTTGACTTTTCCTCAGCTACAGACCTTGGAGAAATCGAGTGGTCACTGTGCCCTCCCAGAAGAAGAAAACATCTTGCAGCTACCAGAGATTCACCTTGGCTGAATGCCCAGACTACGTGAAGAATCCCACTTGCTCACTTCTTCCCCTGCCTGTGTAAGTTCCCTGAGAAAATACAGTTTAGGAGGTCTTGAGCAGTTAATTTGTCTTGAACTCGTTCTTTGCGTCTCCTGTCTCTGTTTCTCTGCCCTTCTCTTCTAGGGTCCCCTGTCAAAAATCAATTGCAGGCTGGGGCAAATAAGGAATACTATCTGTATGAAAGAATGCTGTCAGAGTCGGGGGAGACGCCAGACAAGACAACAAGCAAGGTCTTCCGTTTCTAACGTTCCTAAGGCCCCAATGGTGCCAAGAAGGGCAAAGGTCTGCGTCACAGCCTGGTTTACACTCCACTCATACAAACAAAAACTCATACCAGCGTGGTTGTACTCTTACTAGTGTGTCTATTTTGCACTTTTCAGAGAGAATTCCTCATTCTTGGTTTGGGTCCACTGCGCTGAGGAGCCCCTGCTGAATACAGGTTGCAAATGGTCCTTACCCCAACACAGCCTCTTCAGCCCTCGCACGTGCATTCTTCTTACCTAGCTTGACAAGGCGGAGCATGGAGGTGTTACTCCCCCTCTCAGTGCACGCCGTGACCGACAGGTTGTAGATGTCGCCTGGAGGCAGGCTAAGGATGGCTGTCATGACATTGCGTGTCACCTGCAAGACCATCAAGATTTGTGATTTCAGAGTAGAATGTATGAGCCAGCAACTCACTCTACACAGCAAGCACACAAATGCAAACTCCAGGCACTTATAAGACAGTGCAAACTCCATGAGTTTACACTGCAACCTACAGTTGATTATTATTTTATTGCTGGACTACATTGTTTGAAGGTAAGCTCTCTTAAAGTGCACAATGCATACCAGCTTGGACAATTTTCTAACATGTCGGCCCTTACTCTGGGGTCATCCCACATATTCATAAGAGCATCTAGAAAAGACACTTACTGTATGGTTCTGAAGAAACGTAGGCATATTTGTACATACACAGCTGTTTACATGAAGACTCTATTTCCTGTCTCCTATATGTGAAGGATTATGTAATCCAGTTCTGACCAATAGATTGCAAGTAGAGACAAAATGGGCAACTTCTAGGTCAGGTGCCGTCCTGCAAGCGCTGGGCCTCCATCACTGCTCTTTGTCTCTTTCTTCAGACTAATATGCACACGATAGGACTGAAGCCTAAACGAGCACGCCACACAGAGGTGGGTGGGGCAGCAGAGGAGACCAGGAGGACTCTCATCCTCTCCTTCATTCAATCCACTTTCTTTTTCTTTGTTTTGACTGCTATAGTTTAATCATGGTCAAAAGCTCAACAAAGCAGAGAGAAGACATCAATATCCCAAATGTACTCAGGTATCTGGCTAATGGGGATCACTGTGAAAATATAACTTGGACGAGTGGTAGCTTGTTTGACAACGCTCAGCACCCTGAAGAAAAAGCTCTCATGTGTCCTAGGATGGTCTTGAACTCGCTACGTATTGAAGGTGACCATAAACTCCCTTTTGTGCCCCCACCTCTCCAGAACTACTAAACTCAGCTCTCAAATGACAACTTTAAATACAGGTGAAATCAGAACCAGCAATGATTTCAGCTCATGTCAAAGACTTGGGAAGGTAAGCTGAAGTCAGGGCTGTCAACAGCTCGTGCCGCCAACTGCTCGGACGCCCAATGCCAGGACCCAAAGAAACGTACACTCTTTTTAATTTTCTTCCTCCCTTCTGCAACGAGCATCCAGTGCAGCATCCTAGAGTGGGACAGGTCAGTGGTGGTGTCCCCGTAGGTCCAGCTGATGTGGAGCAGGCTGTTGAAGTACTCCACAGACGTGATTTCCGGAGCAACAGGGGCTGCGGGGAAAGAGATTCAGCTTAGGATAAAGGCTCATGGCTGAAGTTCTTCCTAGGCAAGAGTGAGATCCTAAATGAAGCTGACTTAGAAAACTCAAAATTCAACTTTAAGCCAGGCAGTGGTGGCACCTGCCTTTAATCCCAGCACTCGGGAGGCAGAGTGGATCTCTGTGAGTTCAAGGCCAGCCAGAACTACACAGTGAAATCCTCTCTTGAAAAAGCAAAAATAAAATAAAATAAGATAAAATTCATCTTCATACCACAGGAAACTATCTCAGAAACAAACATGGAAGTCAGTGGGACAGGCTGGGCTCTATGGGACCATCTTACACACAAACAGCTGGACCCATCTCTGCCTGAGGCTATCAAGACCTCATGTATAACCTGCTGCTTCAAGATGCCTAAAATGTTTGATGGTTCAGGCATATTGGGTACATCACTCAGTGATAAAAGACATTGGTAATTATCCCAACAATACTGAGAAATCTGAGGTCCTGTGCTATTAAATTTCTCACTGTGGCGCATGAAAGGTACTTAGGAGACCAAAGAACAGCGGGGGAGATGGGAAGAAAGAGAAAATGAAGGTGTCAGGAAAAGATCTGACCACTATTATTTCTGACATAACACAGTGATGTCATTGATGGAATCTAGCCCTATGCTCTACAGAAAGGGGGGTTCAAGTAAATGCAGCTGATGTAAACAGTAAGAAAGAAAAGATTTTAAAGTCAGGCCCAAGGCTTAATCCTAACACTGAGGCTATTTCTCTACTTCACATTCTAACACTTTAAAATTAGATTTTAATTTAATTTAAAATGTAATATTTTGCTGAGGAATATTTAAACTTCTTAGCGTATAAGCTCTGAGGGTGTTTTTAAAATTATTGTTTAAAGCGTTCCAAAATTCTAAAGATCTTAAAGAACAAATATACAATTAAATTCAAATTGCCAAGTGCCTAGAAAGCAAACATTTAACCCCAAGGTATGGCATCATTAAGTTCAACCAAAATCTTTAAAGTAGAATTTCTAGAAATCATGAGACTCATTCCCTTTATTTGGACACTAATAGGTAACAAAGATTCTTAGTAGAAAATGATTTCAAGACCTATTAGCCGCTAAAGGTCTTACAGCATGTGTAATATGTAACAGCTGCACAGCATCTATGTGGACCACATGCTTACATGTGTGTGTAATGTGTAACAGCTGCACAGCATCTATATGGAGCACGTGTTCACATGCATGCTTGCACCACCCATGCATGTTTCTCATGAAGTATGAGCAGCCTCTTCTCTTATGTCCAACAACATAATCCCTAATTATCAGCAGTGCTCTCCCCGTTTGGGTCCGGAATGTCCATTCAAAGGCTGCGGAGGTGATAGAAACCTTAGGGGTGGAGCCCAGTGACAAGAAGTTGGTGACCAGGAATTTGACCGGGAAGCCTATACTTTGTGCCTGGTCTCTTCCTCTTGCCCTGTCCACTTTACTTTCCAAACGCCAGGAGCTGAGTGGCTTGGCTGCTTCAGAAGCTCCCTGACATGGTATTCTGCCCCATTCTATACTAAAAACCTCAGAAATCACAAGTTCACAGAAACCGTTTCTTATCATAAGTTGGTTGTCTCAGGATAGTTTGCCATAGTAACATAAGACAAAAATGTCCCTGTCATATGCCATAATGATCTAACTCAGAGAAATACCTATGATTTTTTTATAGCCTCTTAACATATTCTAGTATGTCACCATATATAGATACCTATACACTGCTTTGTTCAAAGGAGGTTTTCCTTATATTTTAATTTTGGTGAGGGTAAGAAATACTCTTGATATTACGAGTCATGAAGTATGTCCTGGTCGTCTTCACAAGGCGGAGCCTTCAGATTTGGTACTTGCTGCTTTAAAAGCTCACATATTGCCAAAGGCCACAAGATGTCACTAGTTGTTTATTAATCATTATTTGGTATACTAAAATAATTACTATGATTTGGCTTTCAGACAAGTTGCCTAACCCTGGCAGCAGACTGAAGTTTGAATAAGTCAAAGTTAATTCTTCTGGTGAGGAAAGTAGTGAGGATGTAACCACAGAGCTTAGAGCCTCCTGCAAACCACAAGGGCTCTAATCCTGATCTACAGACCAGTCTCCTGCCCTGTTTGTTTTGTGACAGCATCTCACTGCATTGCCTAGGCTGGCTTTGAATTTACCTTGTAGCCCAGGCTGAACTTGAACGTGTCATCTTTCCATCTCAAGCTCACAAGTAGCTGGGATTACTGGCCTGCACCTTTATAGCCAGTTAGCTGGTCTCCTTCTACACCATACGATTTGACAATTCCGATTAAAGTGTAAGACATGGAAGAGCAAGTCAGGGGAACCTCATTTTTAAAACATAGGGTTCTTGTCTGAAATGACAAAAGTCAAAGAACTAAAAGGCTGGAATTTCAGCCAGTTTAATATATAAATATACACATAGATGTATATGTGTGTATATGTGCATTTGTATGTATACTTTTTTTTAGATCTGTGGTGTGTGTGTGTGTGTGTTTGTGTGTGTGTGTGTAGGATTAGGTGTGCTTGCTTGTGCATATGCATGCAGAGACCAGAGGTAGAAATGGACATCTGGCTCTATTGCTCTCTGTCTGTCTGTCTGTCCATCTATCTATCATCATCTATCAGTCATCTATCTATCGCTATCTGTCAATCATCTATATAGCTCTATCAATCACCTCTATCTATCTATCTTATCTATCTATCATCTATCTATCTCTCATCTATCACTATCAATCAGCAATCTATCATCTATCTATCATCTATGTACTATCTATCTATATATCACTATTTATCTATCAGTCATCAACCTATCTATCATCTATCTATCATCTATCTATCTATCTATCTATCTATCTATCTATCTATCTATCATTCAACTATCTAAGATAGCATCCTTTCTGAGCTTGGAAGTCTCCCTTTCGGGTCAGTGAGCCCTGAGATCTACCAGGCCTCTCGGTGCTGGAATTACAGATACAGGTGACCATATCCAGCTTTTACTTGGCTTCTAGAGGATGCAGATCCTTGTCTGTGCTCAGAAAAGCTGAGCTGTCTCCTCACCCCTGTAAAATATTTTAATGATTTGTGTAATACAGTTTAATTCTTACACTATGCTATTACTAGACCCATTTTTTTACATGTGACACTTGAAAACAGTTGTGGCAAAACTCTAGACTGCTAATACCAGCATGACTAAGCTGTTCATCAAGAACAATACCAAAGATCATTTCATTGGAGATAAAATATTAGTCACTAAGGTAGATAGATCATTTAGAGACACAGATATTTATCTGGACTTGCTACATCTGATCTAAACTGTTGTAACTTTTGCTCTACTGCAGGTAGGTCCTAATTTCATTTTATTTTAAAGATTTTGTTTTTATTTTTAATTATGTGTATGTGTGTGCATATAAGGATGATTTTGAACAAGAGTGCAGTACCCAATGTAGCCAGAAGATGGCGACAGATCTCTTGGTACTGTAGTTATAGGTGGTTATGAGCTACAGGACATGGATGATGGGAACTAAACCCAGATACCCAGCAAGAGCAACAGGAATTCTTGAGCGCTGAGCCAATTTCCAGTCCCAGGTGATGATTTTAAAAGGCACAATACTGCAGACAGAATCCCAGCTTTTAGTACTTCCCTATTGCCAAGACTGTGAAGGCCACAACCTAATTCATGAACTTCTGCTGTACAGGCCAGCTGGCAGGGTCTCAGAGAGCTCCGCTGCTGAGGAAAGGAGGTTCAAAATCACTGAGATGGTTCACTCAAATGTCTGCAACCAGAAACGAGCAGAGCCAGTTAGAGGCCAAGTCTTTTGAAAGGGAGGCATCCATTCTATCTAGGGAGGGAAGGGTACCCACTCTCCGAAAGCAAATCTCCATGGAGCTACCAAGAAAGAATTAGAGCTAGAGTGAAATTTAATTATAATCAAACATGTGCTTGTTAATGCAGTTTGACAGCGGGCCATAGCGTTTACCTAGTGATTAGTACCACCTTCTCTTCTGGGGGTTTCTCATTGCCCTTTCTAACATAACTATTGACATCTGGAACAGAGAGCATGCTGGGAACTAAAAGGAAGTGGCAGGCCAGGTTTTGTCATCTCTACTGTTTTCCCAATATGGCTCTCCGCCCAGAGAAAGTTCTTGAACAGTGTTGGTCTAAACAACAAGGGTTACTGCTTCTTTTATTTTTTAAGGTTTATTTTGTTTTGAATTTGTATGCATCTGCATACACATGTGAGCTCAGGTGTCTTCCATGGAGATCCGAAGAGGGATCCAGTCCCTAGAGCTGGCATTACAGGAGGCTGTGAGCCACCCAGCTTGTGTGCAGGGAGCTGAACCCAGCTTCTCTGGAAGAGCTGCAGGTGGTGCTCTTAGCCACTGGGCTTCCTCTGAAGCCCCAGGGTCAGTGCCTCAGTGAATGAACTATTCATTTGTATTGTTGTCCAGGGAACTGCATGATTTAAGGATTTGGGAGAAACTAAGACTGACCTAATTTAAGCCCCTCAGTGCTGCTGCGTAATTTGCTAAGTGGCTTGTTCAATACAGAAGTCATCATTGCTTGTCATGATGTCAATAAACATCCTGTGTCATTCTCTTTTGCGCCTTACACAGACCTGAGGCTTGGGAAACTTAACTTGCTCAAACTCGCAGTGAACCCGAGGCAGAGCCCCACTGGGGTGAACCCTTCCTCAACGGCCCTCAGTGGACTCTAGAACCAAGAGCCGGTGGGTACAGAGATGGAGTATTAACAAGGAAATGAAACACTCGCAGGGCTCCGATGACCTAATATGTAACATCTGTCAAGCGCACAGGGGAAGCCGAAAGCTGTGTTTGCTGCCTCCAGCTCTGTTCTGATCGATGCTGGCTGGAGAGCGTGTGTCAAGGGCAGTGACTCCAAATGAACACACGTCGAGGACAGGAGCTGTGGATTTTAAAGTCAGACTCTCATTTCTACTGCTTATCAATTAAATTGGAGACGCTGGAAACAAGGGTGTATCTTCCAAGAAGATGTCAAGGCAGTGATGCGCATGCTCTGCGCATGTGACTCCCTGGTACCTGCTCAAGATGGCAGCTCCTGTGGAACCTTTTGTCTCCAGGACGCACCTGTTATGAAGCTGATGGTGGAACTGTCACAGCAGCTCAATTCCGGATCTCCCCAGGTCACCATGGTTACGCGGAAGTTGTAGTACCACGCCGGCAGTAGGTTTGCTATTCTCTGAATAAGGATGGGGGAAAATCAGGAGACAAAAGACAAAGAGCAAAACAGGATTTATGAAATTGACTTCCTTTCCTAGGGTCATGATAAACATTAATGATTTTGTTTTCTTTTCCTGTGTCTTTAGAATTATTTTTGAAGTGAAATGAGCCATAAATGAAATGAGATATATAATTTTTGAGAAATGATTGAAAGAGTAAATATGGGTATTGCTTCACCATTTCCAAAGATATATTGCATAATGAAATAACACCTATTTATAAGTGTTTGCGCATATTATTTCCCTGCCTCTAGGAAACAGGGATAGTATTCTTCTAGGGTGAGAATAGGCAGCAGTCTTACTGGGTGGAGATGAGCGACTGTCATCTGTCTGGAGGGCAACTGTGTGCGTCAGGTGCCACTCACAGGTTCCCTACATTTTGCAAGATGAATCTAGTCTCAGAAAGAGAAATTATTACATAAGCTTTGAAAGCTGTTCCCTAAGGGTTAGCAACGCAAGTATTTGTTGATTTGTATAGGCCAAGTGGAGTCATGGCTACAGACAGTGCCAGTCATCTGTAGAAGACCAGAGGGAAATCTCTTGTGATGGGAGGAAAGTTAAGTCGGCCCTGACTGGAGGAAACTCATGAGAAAAATACAAACTGGGATGAAAGTTAGTTTCATAACTAACTTTATCTCTCTCTCCAAAGACAAAGACAGAATCAAACCTAAAAGGACTATAAAGCCATGGACCAGCAACCAAACAAGAAGCAAGAGTGGCCTGGGGTGACTTTAATCCCAGCACGCTTAAAGCAGAATCAGGCATCCCCAAAGTTCACAGTCATCCTTGGCTACATGAGGGAGGCTCTCTCAAAACCAACCAACACAACACAAAGCGAATTACATGAAATAAAACCCAACCACAGCAATCAAAACTCCCAAAGTCCTTCAAAAGAACTCTCTGCCTATGCAGACCAATAGCTATCTTCCAAAACAGCCTCATGCACAGATGATTTTCTCTAACAGAGTTGTGACACAGGCATGACCATTCACACAAGAGTACACCAGCTGGCTAAGGGAGGATTACCACGGACGACGTTAAGGAGACGGTCGCCGCGATCTCGTAGTAGGTTGTCCACTCTGAGGTCATCGTGGTAGGGTTGAAGTAAAACATTTCAACCACATATTTTCTGAAGACTCCAAGGTAAGGTCGGGTCCAGCTCAGTACTACTGCCGTGGGACCCAAAGGGTAGAGCATTAAATCCTTTATCCCAGTGGGAACTAAAAGAGGGAAGGGCAGAGGGTAAAGAAAGAAAACCAGAAGGGGTGTTAGTGTCTGTGCAGTGGTTTTGACTGGAACAATCATGGTTATCATACTCTTAACTTTGTCACAAAAAACCTGAAGTAAATAGACAGTTACTTCTGTCTTTCTCCTCTGTGTAGTAAGCAGAAGGATGTCTTCCAAATATACAGTGCTCTTCTTTGAGGTAGCCAGCCCTCATGTCTAGCAGGTACTAGAATCCTTTTATTTAATCCAATGAACAATGGATGGAGACTTGTCCTCAATTTCGTCTTGCATCTGTACCGAACAGGGACAGACTCCTGTTTTTCTCTAAACAATATAGTAATCTCTATGTGTAATATTTGTACTGTATTGGATATTAGAAAAGATTGATCCAGCAATGGCGAAGGTGTATGGGAAGGTATCCATAGGTTAAATGCATGCACGACGTCATTCTGTATTAAGTAACAAGAATATCCATGGATTTTGGTTTCATCTCTGTGCACGGGAGGCATTCCCTGGAAGTTATATCCCATACATATTGAAAAACTTATAATCTGATGCAGGTATATTGAGCACAGCCTTGTGATTCTTCCATTTATGATTAAATCAGGTTGAAGGCTACACCCTTCCAACCAGGAGTCTGCTAACAATAGGTCTTATTTATTTATTTATTTATTTATTTATTTATTTATTTATATGTATTTATTGTAGCTAACAACTTACCAATGGCAAATGTCACAGGATCAGAAGGTGGCCCAATCAAAGGCCCTTTTCTTAGGTACATCACAACCTGGTACTGGGCACCGGGAACCAGGTTCTCAATTACAGGTTTGCTTGAGTTCACCTTAAAGCAAACACCCAATAAGATTTATAGAGAGCAAGGCTTTCAGAGTGAGACACAGATACTGAAGCAAGTTATTAGAACGTAATAGTTGACTTTGAAATCTGGCATCTTTTACTCATGTTGTGGGGAAGGTTAGATTTCAAAATTAGAGTGATTTATGGTTTATATGAATTCAGAAGGAGATCTGGGACATTGAAATTCCATGACTGGATTTAATATGCCCCACGGGCTGCTTCCAATGAATCACTGTCGAGTGTAACCACACACACCAGAGCATGCCCCTCCCGGAACCATCATCAAATCAGGGATGCCAGGAGGGTAGCCTGACGTCGTAGATTGTGGTGTCAGCTGATGACACACCAAGATCAGTGCAGAACTGCCTTTAGTCTCTCGTCACTTAGAAGCATATAATATCTAATTATAGAGATGGAAATGACCTCAGATATCATCTATTCAGATCTCTGATTTAATAGATTGAGAAGCAAAGCCAGAGTATAGTCAAGGTCAGATCAGATGTTCACGTTTATTGTTGGGAGGAAAAGCCGGGCGCTGTGACTTCCAATCTGCACTCAGGGCAAGTCAAGGCACAGCTGAGAGCACTTTGCAAAGTCTATTGTAACCTGATAAAACGATATCATAGAGACCACGTCTCAGCTCTCTGTTTATGTTGGTTATGTGACTGGAGTGATACAGAGAGAAATAGTAGGGATATAGATATGAACAAAGTGCATGTATGAAAGATCAATGTCTACATATGTGGCACTGGTGCTTCAGTTCAAGGTTAAGACTTGAGTGGGTTAACGTGTATCATGTATGTGGTATTCATGTGTGTACATTTGCATGAGGTATATATGTGTATGCCTGTGCACCCATGTTTGCATTTGTAGAAGCCAGAGGCCGTTATCAGGCATCTCCTCTGTCACTCTGCACAGGATGTTTTGAGACAAGGTCTCTCACAGAACCTGGTACTCCCTGGTGTCTATACTGCCTGGCCAGTGTCCACCTCTCAGAGATTGGATTACAGGCGCGTGTGCCCCAGTCCATCCTTTCCCATGATGGTGAGGATCTGCCCCAGGTCCCTGCATTGGTGTTAAGTACTTTTTCTACTCTGAATTATCTATCCAGCCCCAGCTTCGATATTAGTGCTTCCAATATTTAAGACAGTCTCAGTGAGGAAAAACTAATTCTCATGTTGTTTGAAATAAAACCCCAGCTCCGCTAAATAGAAGTACAAGGTTTTGTTTATACTTCATTTAACATTGTTATCTTTGTGTCTTCATTATATTAACATAGGTAATAATGCATCTTAGGGTTGTGAGACGCTTAGACCTGAGACACACCAACTCTTAAGATCCATTGTTTTGGCCCCTGGGGTACATAAAATGTGAAACTTCTACACAAAATGAACAAAATAAATGGACAGCAATTTTATTGGCAGTTTATGGTGTGCTTTTTAAAGTCTCGTTAAAATTATGAAGGTAAACAGTGCTGGTGATGTGAATTTCAATGCTGTGAGTTTCAGAAGCCGGCAATGTGTATTTGGCAGGCCGTGATTTGGGGAGAATACAGCCTACTCTTTCCTCACACGGGCGAGGCACAAGGGAGATGATTCCAGGAACAGTTAATTAGCGTTCTCCCCTTCTTTGCCCGCTTACAGCCTTTTACCGTAACTTCTTACCCATACTTAGATTTCTTTACCACGATTACTCAACAAGACTGTCCTCTAGAGATACAGACTATGAACAAGAATATGTACCAGGCAAGGAGGCTCACTTCAGTACCCTAATACTTGGAGAGGTAGAGGCAAGGGAGTTTATGAGTTCAAGGCCAGCCTCAACTATGGAGTAAGTCAGAGACCAGCATGGGCTGTGTGAAACTGTGGTCTTAGAAGGGTAAAATAAAAATAAAAATAAAAATAAAAATAAAAATAAAAATAAAAATAAAAATAAGGAGATAGTGCAATAAAAAAGGGCGTTTTATTAAGATTCTATTCTCTGTAACAAAGCCAATGTTTACTCGGTGGATCAATTGTTCATCAACAGAAGATCAACAGACCAAACTTTTCTGTTCTCTTCCCCAAAGCCTCAGAATCTCAGCAGGCACTCTTCCCGACTGCCCTCTAACATGTGAATAAATAAGGTGCTGTTGAACCACACATGTGTGGTATGCTAGCAGCATTGCTAGAGGATTTTATTTTTGCCGTGACAGGGCACTGGAGACATTCTGACATACTGTAAATACTCACCCGGCTCTCTAATCCCTCACATTGCTGTTTAGACCAACTTAAGACATGAATCATGTAGGCTGTTTCAGGATAGTGTTACCTCCCCCCTTTTAGTCTGATAATCTTTTAGGCAGCAATTGTTTCTAACTGTCCAGTGAACACCTAGAGACCCAACCACTTAAGTATGTGGCAGTCATTAACCTCAGAAAATGATGTCTTTTAGACAAGGGAGAGACATGTGAAAAAAATCGTATTGCTTTATAAAAAGGACAGAGGCAGGTAATGTTAAATGTCTTTTGTAATTTCAAACTACCTGTCTTTGTGAAAGACAATTAGAAGCATCAATCCCTAAATACCTGTTAAGGGGCCAACCTATATTGTAGATTCCTAATTCTTTGTATGTAAAGGCAAGAAAGTTTAGGAATTCAAAGCCAGCCTGAGCTATATAGTTTAATATAGAATTAAACACTTTAATTTTGCTGTGCCATTGTTTCTAATTTTTTCTAATGACTAGCCAACCAACTGATTATTATCAAATGATGAACATAATAAAAATTAATATATTAATAAATATGATATTTGATTATATCAATATAATCAATATAATAAAATGTTAACCAATCTTTCCACTTAATTTATACCTATCCTATGGCTCTTTCTTCCATTGCTGGCTTACTTCAATCCCAGGGACTCCACTAAATTCAATATGGCTCCCAGAAAGCACTGGGTCTGCCTGTCTCTACTGACCTAAAGACACAGGAGGAAAAACACTAAGAACAACAGTTGGAAGAAACACAGAGTCTGCTGTTAGGTGGTGGGGGGGGTGGGGGTGGAGCTCATGAAATGACCACAAAGTTTCCTCTGTCCGGGGTGGTCCTTCATCCACCCTTGTGATGCTTTCTATGTTATCTTTCTGATGTATGTCTATTCCAGATCCCAGGACCCAGACAGCCACTGGGTAACTCTCCCTTGAGCCAAAAACTATCCAACTAAGCCTATATAACCACAAAAGTTGACCCTTCTTTTCATCTCTTTAAAAGTCCTTCAGTGCCTCATTATAATCTGTGAGGTAGGATTGATTTCTCCCAACATCACAGATGAAGACATGAAGAACGACATGAAGGGTCTGGATAGACTGCTCAACAGTTAAAGCTAGACTTCTCTCCCTCTCAGAGGACCTGGATTCAATTCCCACCACACACAAGACTGCTCACAACTGTCAGGAACTCTAGCCCCAGCGGATCTGATGACTTCTGGCCTCTGTAGACACCAGGCATGCATGTCATACACAGACATACAGTCACAAATGCAGGCAAAACACACACACACACACACACACACACACATGCATATATATGAGAGTCAGTTGATAACTGTGAAGATAAAGTCTGAAACCCACTTTTATGTGATGCTGTAGTCTGTGTTCTAGACTATCAGACTGGCTGTTTCTCCACTCCACTGACACCCCACGAGGCAGCACAAACTATTTACAGAACCACCACCAGCTGTGAAGACCAATCATCCAGGATGCCCAACCCCCACCCCACCACCTTTGACACCAGCCAGCTGGGTAACTCCTGGTCCCTTACATATCCCGCCTCTTAGCCCGAGCATTTCTTCCTTCATGCAGTGGGAAGGATGATATGTCCATCTGTCCGCATTCCTTATGTCCATCTGTCCGCATTCCTTTCATTATTATTCTCTCTGGCAAGCAGTCAAACAGCATCCACGGGCTGAGGCGCATGCCACGTAAGAAAGAATATACACACATATCTCATGTGGCACTCGTCCCAGTTCTGACATGCATGAAGGTGTGCTAAGGTTTTTGAGGAACTGCCCAGGGCACACTGATTTTGGGTAGCTAACACGATTTCTTATAGAACACAGACGAAGCAGTGATCACCTGTTCAACATCTTCATGAAGGACTAGCTCCAGAATGGTCATAAATAGAATTCATCTCCATGCAAACTCATTATGAAGAATATGTACTTATGATCAGGACCAATTTAAAACCTTGCAAGCTTTCTATTGAGAAGGAAGACTGGGCTCTGTGCTTCGTGAAATAAAGACTCAGGTCTAATTTGTTCCACCTCCAACACTGTTACATAGGAACCACTTTACATACAGAATCACAGGAGTATCAGTGGGGTTGACGGGCAGACCTTAGCAGGGTATCTCAGAGACTATCAAGGAAACACAGGAAGCACAATCCTTGAGAGGGAGGCCATGACTGTAATGATTAGCTCCAGCCTCAGCATCCCTAATCCAAAAGTGCAAGTTCTGAAACCTAAAACATTTGAGCAACACTATACCACCGGCATAGTGAATTTCACATCATAAATGTGTATGTCGTGAACAAACACCAAAATATTACTTAAAACTGCTTTCAGATTATGTGTGTGGAATACTGTGAAACACACATGAATGTTTTGTTTATACTGCGGTTGAACCCCTACATAGTTCATTATGTGCACACAAATATTTCAACCCTCCTGCCACAGTTCCATGTCTGAAATCCTTCTGAGCCCATGAATTTTAGATAGGTGACTTAGTCCCGGAGCCATGCTTATTTCAGAGCTAGCAGTCAATGTTCTGTGTCTGGTTTTTACAGAGCACTGAGGATCATGTTTATACAGCAAGTGCTTTAGCAACTGAGCCATTTACTTCTCTTGAGACTGAAAAACAGAAAAGTGTTTATTTAGGCCTGAGCACACGACACCAGAAGAGGTCGTATGATCTCTCAGAGGGTCATATGATCTCTCAGAGGGTCGTGGGCGCTACCAGTATTTTCTGGATGCCAGACTGAGTTGTGGATCTGAACTCTGGCCTTCATGACTGTACAGGCAGTGCTCCTAACTGATGAGCCATCTCTCCAGCCTTCTAAAGACATTTTGAATTTAGTTTTCCCATCTGAAAATTATGGGTAAGTGCATGTGCAGTGTGTGTGTGTGTAGTCCGGGCCATGGGTGCCTTGGGTACAACCCTGTCTTGTGATGACTGAGAAGACGCCTGTTTTGTGTATTCCTTTAAACATCAGCCTCTTGCCCATTCATAATCCTTAAGGGTTTAATGTTGCATTTTGAGAGAATGATGTGAGACTCCAGTTAGAGAGCCATTCTTTGGATCATTTATACTTTTGAGCAGCTATAAGAACTTTTTGTTTTGGGCTCCCAGGCAAAAGATGCATAATCTGTTACATTCGAATGGGCAAGAAGGAAATGTACCCTGGACCATTGAGTTCCAGGCCACTGTCTGTGAAGGAAATACGTTTCCCACCAGTTTAAAGTCAGTTATGTTGGGCATCATCAGGGGAGGAAACTAATGAACTGAATAAGGAGCTGTGATTGCTAGTTAATCTGTTTAGCATATTTACTCTTTAATTTGATTGAGTCAAAGAGTAGATTCCACCTCCAGGAAGGACTTATCTCCGCGTTCTAAAGCGTTTAGTTCTCCAAGGCTCGCGGCTCCCGAATCAATCTCAGCAATTTCTCACTCCTTGAATTTCACAGATGCCTGATTTTCCCAAGAGGAATGGGAATCTCTCTCTCTCTCTCTCTCTCTCTCTTTCTCTCACTCACTCACACACACACACACACACACACACACACACACACACACCTCTAGAGAAGAAAAGTAAAACTAGAGTTCAGGGAAACAGATCAGTGTTCCAGCACTGATTGGCTATAGGTATGCCAATCACATGCCAAGCCAATCACAGGACTACTAATTTGCATATTCTCTGCCTGCTCCACTCCTGGTGGTTGTCTAGTCCCATTTATCCTTCAAAACTTTCTAGTTAAGATTCATGAGGAGAAAACTGTTTATATATAGTTTTATTCTTAAACTTGTTTTATTGAGTCCCTATTGCTTTTAAAGTTAAAATAAATGCAGAAAAAATGCAACAGGCACCAAACCTCGAACTTGGCTATCTCGTCCCTAGGGAAGCGTTTCTTGGCCAGGTATTGATACTCCTTCTGCACAATGTATATTAGGATAAAATCAGATCCCTCTTTTGTGAGCTCAGAAGCATCATCATTTGCTAGCTTGGCCTTCTGAAATATGGCACAGTCATCCTATATGCATTTTTGGTCAATCTCACTAGATAACTGCCCTGCTCCGCAAGATCAGGATGCCTCAATTTGACCACAGGGCCCCAACATCTCTCTAAGCTCTTGACACACTGAAGGCAACTTTTCTCAAGTAAGAAGCAGAAGAGATGGGAACTATGGGAACGTGACCTCTAAAAAAGGGAAAGAAAAATGAAACTGACTAGCCACACCCACTAATTTCGTTAATATCACTCCCTAGTGCCCTAGGAGAACTCAGTATGCCCTGGGGAGGTTTCTCTTTCCCATCACCACAGGCTGAGTTTCAAGTGGCCTTCAGGGACTTGGTGTGTCTGTCCTAGGGGTTCTTACCTGGGTACAATACTGCTTCTCCAGACGCTGGCTCTCCTTCTGTTTCTGACAGGTCAGGGACACCACAGACACGATGGTGCTGTTGTAGTTCTCCTGGGAAGATGTCCATGACATCAAGGCTGTGGTTGAGCTCAAGACATGGACACTCACATGCTGTGGCTTCTCGGTCAGTTCTTCAATCCACTCGCCTGTGGGGCCTGGGCATTGCAAATCACAATCAAAAGGAAGCTGTACACTGAGCTAGTTGAGATAGAAGATGCTAGATGTAATTGTTATTATTGATTGTGTGTGTGTGTGTGTGTGTGTGTGAGAGAGAGAGAGAGAGAGAGAGAGAGAGAGAGAGAGAGAGAGAGTGTGTATATATGCATGTGTGTCTACCCTCTGTCATCTGTAGCTCACAACTCTCCTACTTCTCTTCTGGCCCAAGCAATAGTAGTAGCAGCAGCAATAATAAAAACAAGTTCAATTTCAGTTGTCAGGTACACTGGAGAATATCCCAGTGAAATCTTCATCAAGCAGAGGGTGTAATGCCACGGCATTCCAACGGTGTTTATAATTCCTTTGCTGGGAGGATCTTTCTAGAAATAATTGCTTTGAGATTCAATCAGTCCTTACCATAATCTTGTGGAAACAAATTAAATTTTGCCACAGCAGAAACTGAAGGACAGGCTAGGGCTGTATTAACCAAAGGTTGGCAGGCTGACTGATGTCAAGAAGATGATTAAGTCCTGGGTGATGTGTGCAGCGTGCAGGCGTTTGTATTATGAAGTCCTCTGTGGAAGCACATCCAGACCCTTCCATACGGCCCTGGAATGTTCTCCCTCATACCTACACGAAACCTTCTCCTCCTCCACCTTACCTAGGAGTAGTGATATCTGCCTTCTCTCTCTCTCTCTCTCTCTCTCTCTCTCTCTCTCTCTCTCTCTCTCTCTCTCTCTCTCTCTCTCTCTTCTCTCTCTCTCTTTCTCTCTCTCTCTCTCTGTCTCTGTCTTTCTCTGTCTGTCTCTCTCTTTCACTGAATTTGACTCCACTAAAGGGGTTGGTTGCAGATGCTGTGTAAACGGCTGAGAGTAAAAGTAAAATGAAGATAGACACGACCCTTACAATCAGGTTCTGTCTCAAGTACTTACACACTCACAAGTCTATGAGAAAAGTACTGTTTTTAAAGTTCAAGTTTAAGGCAGGCAGGATGAGGAAATTTACAATTTACAATTTACAAATGTGAAGTCTGATTTTTAAAAATCCATGCTTTGGGGGGTTAAGAGTTAGATTTGAACAAAACATTTTATACACATGCCTGAAATTCTCACACAACAAGTTTTAGAACTCCATGATCTTAACCATGCATGTGGCTCCCTGGATGGAACACTGTGGACCCTTGAAAACTGTTGGCTTGAAATTTGGCCCTACTTTCAGGTTTTCCCATATCAGTGGTGCAGCTTCCTGCAAGTGATTCATTACTTCGGAAGTTCCGCCATGCATGTGAATGGAACATGCAGAACGTTAGAAGTAAAAAGAGCCTTGGTGGGCTAGGGTTGTGATTTGGTTGTTTGAATGTTTGCTTAGAATGTACCAAGACCTGCATTTGATACACAGCATCCCATAATCTGTGGTGGTGATGCATATCTGTAATCCCAGCACTTGGAAGGTGAAGGTAAGAGGATCAGAAATTCAAGATCCTCTTCAGCTACATAGTGGATTTAAGGCTAGCCTGAGTTAGCTATTTGAGACCCTGGCTCAAAACTAAATACATGCACAGATTAAAAAAATAAAAACACAAAGTAAGAGATTTAATGCCTTAACTTAATAAGGAGATTAAAGTCCAGAAACTCAGATGTTCCACCCAATGTCATGGAGACATTGAGTGTTTGGATCTGGTAGTATAACTGACCAACACCGTGAGCACCATGAATATAGCTTCATCAGACAACCTAAAATTCAAGTCTTGCTCTTAACACATGTGAGAGCAACAGATTCACTTCCTATAACTCAGAGCTTTGCATGAAAAAAAATGTGTTGCAGAATATTTGACCACACTGTGAGCACAGAGATTATGTAATTTACTGAAAAAAAAAAAAAGAACCCATTTCTAGTTGTGGTGTAGCTCAGCCCTTAGCAGTTAATCTCAAACAATGAAAGTAAAGTTAGTTGGAAGAAGGAAGCAGCCAAGCCGGACAGTGGTGGCACATGCCTGTAATCCCAGCATTCTGGAAGTCAGAGGCAGGTGGATTTCTGAGTTTGAGGCCAGCCTGGTCTACAGAGTGAGTTCTAGGACAGCCAGGGCTATGCAGAGAAACCCTGTCTCGAAAAAAACCACCCCCCCCCCAAAAAAGCAAAAAACAAAAAAAGAGAAGGAAGCAGCCATGTTTGAAAGTGATGTCTAACTGAGAGGCAGACAAAGTGACGAATCAGAGAAAGATTTGACAGAGTAGGATCTGCCCAATTCTTGTGAGAAAAGAGAGGAAAGAGAAGGTACTGATAGGGGCAGTGCAGAGAGAGAGAGAGAGAGAGAGAGAGAGAGAGAGAGAGAGAGAGAGAGAGAGAGAAAGAAAGAGGAGGAGGAGGAGGAGGAGGAGGAGGAGGAGGAGGAGGAGGAGGAGGAGGAGGAGGAGGAGGAGGAGGAAGTGAGAGAGAGAACAGGCTAGACACAGGTGAAGATAGAAGGAGCTGGAGAATGAGGAGCCAGAAGATTAGAACAGATTGCTAGGGTTCCTTTGAGTGCAAGCAGAGCAATTCAGAAGCAGAGAGGGAAGCCAGATTGAATCAGTCAGCTGAGAGGAGTTTGAGCCAGAAAAGCTGAGATGAATCACCTATCCAGAGCACCCAAAGGACTAGGAGGGGTGAACTTATTCAGCAGCAAGTCTCAGAGGCTGAAAACATTCTAGGCCTAGATGAGATTCTACAGAGACTAGAAGCTTCCAGGACTAGGCCTAGGTTAGCAGATGGAGGCAGTAAGCCTCAAAGATAACAATTAGAACAGGAAAATAAAAGTTACTTTTACAAAACTGGAAATGCCAGGCATGTTCGTCCAAGCCAGGCATGGTAAAGCACACCCCTGGAGTGCCAGGCAGATAAATGGAAAGATCAAGACCCATCTAGACTCCATCAAGAGTTCAAAGCCAGCCTGAGTGGATTAGTGAGACCCATCTTAACAAAAATATTAAAAAGAACTATGGATGCAGCATAGAGGTAGGGTGCTTGTGTGTTACACACAAGGCTTTAAGTTCAGTACTGAAAACCAATAATCTCTTTATAGGGCCATAGGGGGCTATACCAACATTCTCATCTTCAGGAAAGGTATCAAAGTACACACATGCAAATCATAATGCAGTGACCTGTGTATAACTCTCAATGCTATTAATCTCATCAGAATGTCTGAAATAGCTGTCTGTAATATGGACTGTAAACAATATTCATGTACCCAGAAAGTATAAATATTTGTATCTACAGTCTAGTATAATTTTTAAACCAAAAGAGTATATACACTGTACTTGGAATTTATGCAGTTAAATAGAATATTTTAGATAACTCTCTTTGAAATAATTATGCATATGATATGAGAAATTCTGACATATTCTTAGTGGCATTTTGAGTCTTGTTAAGAGTGGAGCAGAGAGCCAGAGAGATGGCTCAGAAGGGAAAGGCACTTCTTAGAAAATCTAATGGCCTGAGTTGGAACCTTAGATTCTACACGGTGGAAGGAGAGAACTGATTCCTATAAGTTTTCCTCCGATTCCATCAGTGCATTGTGGTAGGCATGTATGTCCCACCCCATACAGACAGAACAAGTAAAGAGTTTTATAAGCTAACATAATAAAATATGACAGAAACAAATCAGATAAATGCCACCTACTAAGTTTTATGTTTTATGAGCTATGATCTGAAACCCACTAAAAGGCCAACCTGGTAGCTACATTATTTGACCTTTCATGGTAGTCATTAGCACTTGCTGTGCACCTGGGCAAGATGACTTCCTGGTGAGCAAAATAATTTTAGATGCATGGGAAGACTGGAGACCCATCTCGATTTTCTGTCTCAGATGATCTTATACATACACCAGGCCAACTCCCAGTGTCCTTTGGTCCTTTTAAAGGCTCTACAGCCTTCTGGTGGCCGCAGGCTTACCAAGGGTATGCATTACGTGGGCATATTTTTAAATGTGTTTAAGCTGATAAATGCACTGATCTTCTGTCTCTGCCTACCTACTTTCTGAGGGTTATTTGAAGCAAGGTTGTATTTGGCCCTTAGGAAGGAGGAGAAACATTTATAGAGACTATCGGTTTTGGATAGGTGTCTTTAACCTATGTTTCCTGACTTTTCTTTTTGTTAATCTAAAGGTACACTTAACATCTGACAAGCTAAGTAACTGATTGATTTTTAACCTGTGGACTGCCAATAATCATAGCTTATCCGCAGAGGAAATGGGTGCACATTGTCTATGTAGCTCTGAAACTGCACTTCTGTGGTACTGTCAGAGCACACAGAGCAGCTAAAAGCCCCCCAAAACTCAGTTTTGGGAACTTGAGGACACTCTGCCTTCTCCTGCTGACTGCCTAGAAGCCCTGAAGGCTTGACTCAGCTTGAAATCTTTGAGCTCTCCACAAGTTTGATACTCTAATAAGATTTTCCTCACATAATCCCATAATGCTAAATTTTGTCACAGCCTCAAACAAAAATCATATTTCCCAAACTGCAAGTGTACGTCCTTGGAGACATGGTTACGGGCTGGTCTTGAAGGTCAGTTTAATAAACATTCATTTATCACAACAGTGGGGGAAAATCTGCTGGTTAACGTTCAGAGATTTGCTACCGTTAAACATATATGAATCTCCTTCCCCGCATAATGGCCTCTCCTGACCTTGAGGAAGCCCCAGGATCCCTGGAGCTGCTGAATAATTGACAACCAAGCCTGTTAATCTCACAGTCTCCTGTTGTAGCTCCCTAAGTGCAGGATCAGCCTCACCAGTTTCATGGTTCTGGCCCACTGTAAGTGCACGAACATCCCTTGGCTACTTACTGATATAGAAGCTGAGCGATTTTGCTGACTGGCTTTTCCGAGTCTCACAGGCTCCTGAGGAACTAAAGGTTGTCACTGAGAGTTTGTATTTCCCAGGCTCCTTCAGTTCTGCAACGAATTCATGGGCTTCTTCATCCACTGTCAAATAGTCAGTAA